>NW_027098876.1:0-174118 GCF_037042795.1 Molothrus aeneus | reverse complement strand
AGTGTAGAGCGGCAAGACACGCAGAAGACGCAGATACGCAGCTCTCCGAAGCTAAGTGCCGGTCCCGGGCTTCTTTCGGCACAAACCGCTCTCAGGAGCTCCCTGCGCTCGCCACAATGCTCTGTGTGCGAAGAAGCCGCTTCTTCGCCTCCGGGAGAATCGGCGAGCGGCAGCTTCCCAAAGGCGAAGATGCAAGCTGCAGCACACAGGCACAGTGTGGGCAGCCTTCAGACTTAGAGAAAACAGTACTTTACCACTCTCCTGCCTTTTCCATGGTTATTCTATTGGAAAAGAACGAGTTTTGGACAACTACCTTTCATTCTTGCCAAACTCTTTGCAGACCCCCGTGCAAGCTTTAGAACAAGATTTTGGATGTTTTCTTTCCTGGCAGAGTTTCTCCTTGCAAGATATGGTGGAAAAGCTTTTTGCTGAGTGTAGAGCGGCAAGACACGCAGAAGACGCAGATACGCAGCTCTCCGAAGCTAAGTGCCGGTCCCGGGCTTCTTTCGGCACAAACCGCTCTCAGGAGCTCCCTGCGCTCGCCACAATGCTCTGTGTGCGAAGAAGCCGCTTCTTCGCCTCCGGGAGAATCGGCGAGCGGCAGCTTCCCAAAGGCGAAGATGCAAGCTGCAGCACACAGGCACAGTGTGGGCAGCCTTCAGACTTAGAGAAAACAGTACTTTACCACTCTCCTGCCTTTTCCATGGTTATTCTATTGGAAAAGAACGAGTTTTGGACAACTACCTTTCATTCTTGCCAAACTCTTTGCAGACCCCCGTGCAAGCTTTAGAACAAGATTTTGGATGTTTTCTTTCCTGGCAGAGTTTCTCCTTGCAAGATATGGTGGAAAAGCTTTTGGCTGAGTGTAGAGCGGCAAGACACGCAGAAGACGCAGATACGCAGCTCTCCGAAGCTAAGTGCCGGTCCCGGGCTTCTTTCGGCACAAACCGCTCTCAGGAGCTCCCTGCGCTCGCCACAATGCTCTGTGTGCGAAGAAGCCGCTTCTTCGCCTCCGGGAGAATCGGCGAGCGGCAGCTTCCCAAAGGCGAAGATGCAAGCTGCAGCACACAGGCACAGTGTGGGCAGCCTTCAGACTTAGAGAAAACAGTACTTTACCACTCTCCTGCCTTTTCCATGGTTATTCTATTGGAAAAGAACGAGTTTTGGACAACTACCTTTCATTCTTGCCAAACTCTTTGCAGACCCCCGTGCAAGCTTTAGAACAAGATTTTGGATGTTTTCTTTCCTGGCAGAGTTTCTCCTTGCAAGATATGGTGGAAAAGCTTTTTGCTGAGTGTAGAGCGGCAAGACACGCAGAAGACGCAGATACGCAGCTCTCCGAAGCTAAGTGCCGGTCCCGGGCTTCTTTCGGCACAAACCGCTCTCAGGAGCTCCCTGCGCTCGCCACAATGCTCTGTGTGCGAAGAAGCCGCTTCTTCGCCTCCGGGAGAATCGGCGAGCGGCAGCTTCCCAAAGGCGAAGATGCAAGCTGCAGCACACAGGCACAGTGTGGGCAGCCTTCAGACTTAGAGAAAACAGTACTTTACCACTCTCCTGCCTTTTCCATGGTTGTTCTATTGGAAAAGAACGAGTTTTGGACAACTACCTTTCATTCTTGCCAAACTCTTTGCAGACCCCCGTGCAAGCTTTAGAACAAGATTTTGGATGTTTTCTTTCCTGGCAGAGTTTCTCCTCGCAAGATATGGTGGAAAAGCTTTTTGCTGAGTGTAGAGCGGCAAGACACGCAGAAGACGCAGATACGCAGCTCTCCGAAGCTAAGTGCCGGTCCCGGGCTTCTTTCGGCACAAACCGCTCTCAGGAGCTCCCTGCGCTCGCCACAATGCTCTGTGTGCGAAGAAGCCGCTTCTTCGCCTCCGGGAGAATCGGCGAGCGGCAGCTTCCCAAAGGCGAAGATGCAAGCTGCAGCACACAGGCACAGTGTGGGCAGCATTCAGACTCAGAGAAAACAGTACTTTACCACTCTCCTGCCTTTTCCATGGTTATTCTATTGGAAAAGAACGAGTTTTGGACAACTACCTTTCATTCTTGCCAAACTCTTTGCAGACCCCCGTGCAAGCTTTAGAACAAGATTTTGGATGTTTTCTTTCCTGGCAGAGTTTCTCCTCGCAAGATATGGTGGAAAAGCTTTTTGCTGAGTGTAGAGCGGCAAGACACGCAGAAGACGCAGATACGCAGCTCTCCGAAGCTAAGTGCCGGTCCCGGGCTTCTTTCGGCACAAACCGCTCTCAGGAGCTCCCTGCGCTCGCCACAATGCTCTGTGTGCGAAGAAGCCGCTTCTTCGCCTCCGGGAGAATCGGCGAGCGGCAGCTTTCCAAAGGCGAAGATGCAAGCTGCAGCACACAGGCACAGTGTGGGCAGCATTCAGACTTAGAGAAAACAGTACTTTACCACTCTCCTGCCTTTTCCATGGTTATTCTATTGGAAAAGAACGAGTTTTGGACAACTACCTTTCATTCTTGCCAAACTCTTTGCAGACCCCCGTGCAAGCTTTAGAACAAGATTTTGGATGTTTTCTTTCCTGGCAGAGTTTCTCCTCGCAAGATATGGTGGAAAAGCTTTTGGCTGAGTGTAGAGCGGCAAGACACGCAGAAGACGCAGATACGCAGCTCTCCGAAGCTAAGTGCCGGTCCCGGGCTTCTTTCGGCACAAACCGCTCTCAGGAGCTCCCTGCGCTCGCCACAATGCTCTGTGTGCGAAGAAGCCGCTTCTTCGCCTCCGGGAGAATCGGCGAGCGGCAGCTTCCCAAAGGCGAAGATGCAAGCTGCAGCACACAGGCACAGTGTGGGCAGCATTCAGACTCAGAGAAAACAGTACTTTACCACTCTCCTGCCTTTTCCATGGTTATTCTATTGGAAAAGAACGAGTTTTGGACAACTACCTTTCATTCTTGCCAAACTCTTTGCAGACCCCCGTGCAAGCTTTAGAACAAGATTTTGGATGTTTTCTTTCCTGGCAGAGTTTCTCCTTGCAAGATATGCTGGAAAAGCTTTTTGCTGAGTGTAGAGCGGCAAGACACGCAGAAGACGCAGATACGCAGCTCTCCGAAGCTAAGTGCCGGTCCCGGGCTTCTTTCGGCACAAACCGCTCTCAGGAGCTCCCTGCGCTCGCCACAATGCTCTGTGTGCGAAGAAGCCGCTTCTTCGCCTCCGGGAGAATCGGCGAGCGGCAGCTTCCCAAAGGCGAAGATGCAAGCTGCAGCACACAGGCACAGTGTGGGCAGCATTCAGACTCAGAGAAAACAGTACTTTACCACTCTCCTGCCTTTTCCATGGTTATTCTATTGGAAAAGAACGAGTTTTGGACAACTACCTTTCATTCTTGCCAAACTCTTTGCAGACCCCCGTGCAAGCTTTAGAACAAGATTTTGGATGTTTTCTTTCCTGGCAGAGTTTCTCCTTGCAAGATATGCTGGAAAAGCTTTTTGCTGAGTGTAGAGCGGCAAGACACGCAGAAGACGCAGATACGCAGCTCTCCGAAGCTAAGTGCCGGTCCCGGGCTTCTTTCGGCACAAACCGCTCTCAGGAGCTCCCTGCGCTCGCCACAATGCTCTGTGTGCGAAGAAGCCGCTTCTTCGCCTCCGGGAGAATCGGCGAGCGGCAGCTTTCCAAAGGCGAAGATGCAAGCTGCAGCACACAGGCACAGTGTGGGCAGCCTTCAGACTCAGAGAAAACAGTACTTTACCACTCTCCTGCCTTTTCCATGGTTATTCTATTGGAAAAGAACGAGTTTTGGACAACTACCTTTCATTCTTGCCAAACTCTTTGCAGACCCCCGTGCAAGCTTTAGAACAAGATTTTGGATGTTTTCTTTCCTGGCAGAGTTTCTCCTCGCAAGATATGCTGGAAAAGCTTTTTGCTGAGTGTAGAGCGGCAAGACACGCAGAAGACGCAGATACGCAGCTCTCCGAAGCTAAGTGCCGGTCCCGGGCTTCTTTCGGCACAAACCGCTCTCAGGAGCTCCCTGCGCTCGCCACAATGCTCTGTGTGCGAAGAAGCCGCTTCTTCGCCTCCGGGAGAATCGGCGAGCGGCAGCTTCCCAAAGGCGAAGATGCAAGCTGCAGCACACAGGCACAGTGTGGGCAGCCTTCAGACTCAGAGAAAACAGTACTTTACCACTCTCCTGCCTTTTCCATGGTTATTCTATTGGAAAAGAACGAGTTTTGGACAACTACCTTTCATTCTTGCCAAACTCTTTGCAGACCCCCGTGCAAGCTTTAGAAGAAGATTTTGGATGTTTTCTTTCCTGGCAGAGTTTCTCCTTGCAAGATATGGTGGAAAAGCTTTTTGCTGAGTGTAGAGCGGCAAGACACGCAGAAGACGCAGATACGCAGCTCTCCGAAGCTAAGTGCCGGTCCCGGGCTTCTTTCGGCACAAACCGCTCTCAGGAGCTCCCTGCGCTCGCCACAATGCTCTGTGTGCGAAGAAGCCGCTTCTTCGCCTCCGGGAGAATCGGCGAGCGGCAGCTTCCCAAAGGCGAAGATGCAAGCTGCAGCACACAGGCACAGTGTGGGCAGCATTCAGACTCAGAGAAAACAGTACTTTACCACTCTCCTGCCTTTTCCATGGTTATTCTATTGGAAAAGAACGAGTTTTGGACAACTACCTTTCATTCTTGCCAAACTCTTTGCAGACCCCCGTGCAAGCTTTAGAACAAGATTTTGGATGTTTTCTTTCCTGGCAGAGTTTCTCCTTGCAAGATATGGTGGAAAAGCTTTTTGCTGAGTGTAGAGCGGCAAGACACGCAGAAGACGCAGATACGCAGCTCTCCGAAGCTAAGTGCCGGTCCCGGGCTTCTTTCGGCACAAACCGCTCTCAGGAGCTCCCTGCGCTCGCCACAATGCTCTGTGTGCGAAGAAGCCGCTTCTTCGCCTCCGGGAGAATCGGCGAGCGGCAGCTTTCCAAAGGCGAAGATGCAAGCTGCAGCACACAGGCACAGTGTGGGCAGCCTTCAGACTCAGAGAAAACAGTACTTTACCACTCTCCTGCCTTTTCCATGGTTATTCTATTGGAAAAGAACGAGTTTTGGACAACTACCTTTCATTCTTGCCAAACTCTTTGCAGACCCCCGTGCAAGCTTTAGAACAAGATTTTGGATGTTTTCTTTCCTGGCAGAGTTTCTCCTCGCAAGATATGGTGGAAAAGCTTTTTGCTGAGTGTAGAGCGGCAAGACACGCAGAAGACGCAGATACGCAGCTCTCCGAAGCTAAGTGCCGGTCCCGGGCTTCTTTCGGCACAAACCGCTCTCAGGAGCTCCCTGCGCTCGCCACAATGCTCTGTGTGCGAAGAAGCCGCTTCTTCGCCTCCGGGAGAATCGGCGAGCGGCAGCTTCCCAAAGGCGAAGATGCAAGCTGCAGCACACAGGCACAGTGTGGGCAGCCTTCAGACTCAGAGAAAACAGTACTTTACCACTCTCCTGCCTTTTCCATGGTTATTCTATTGGAAAAGAACGAGTTTTGGACAACTACCTTTCATTCTTGCCAAACTCTTTGCAGACCCCCGTGCAAGCTTTAGAACAAGATTTTGGATGTTTTCTTTCCTGGCAGAGTTTCTCCTCGCAAGATATGGTGGAAAAGCTTTTTGCTGAGTGTAGAGCGGCAAGACACGCAGAAGACGCAGATACGCAGCTCTCCGAAGCTAAGTGCCGGTCCCGGGCTTCTTTCGGCACAAACCGCTCTCAGGAGCTCCCTGCGCTCGCCACAATGCTCTGTGTGCGAAGAAGCCGCTTCTTCGCCTCCGGGAGAATCGGCGAGCGGCAGCTTCCCAAAGGCGAAGATGCAAGCTGCAGCACACAGGCACAGTGTGGGCAGCCTTCAGACTCAGAGAAAACAGTACTTTACCACTCTCCTGCCTTTTCCATGGTTATTCTATTGGAAAAGAACGAGTTTTGGACAACTACCTTTCATTCTTGCCAAACTCTTTGCAGACCCCCGTGCAAGCTTTAGAACAAGATTTTGGATGTTTTCTTCCCTGGCAGAGTTTCTCCTTGCAAGATATGGTGGAAAAGCTTTTTGCTGAGTGTAGAGCGGCAAGACACGCAGAAGACGCAGATACGCAGCTCTCCGAAGCTAAGTGCCGGTCCCGGGCTTCTTTCGGCACAAACCGCTCTCAGGAGCTCCCTGCGCTCGCCACAATGCTCTGTGTGCGAAGAAGCCGCTTCTTCGCCTGCGGGAGAATCGGCGAGCGGCAGCTTCCCAAAGGCGAAGATGCAAGCTGCAGCACACAGGCACAGTGTGGGCAGCATTCAGACTTAGAGAAAACAGTACTTTACCACTCTCCTGCCTTTTCCATGGTTATTCTATTGGAAAAGAACGAGTTTTGGACAACTACCTTTCATTCTTGCCAAACTCTTTGCAGACCCCCGTGCAAGCTTTAGAACAAGATTTTGGATGTTTTCTTTCCTGGCAGAGTTTCTCCTTGCAAGATATGGTGGAAAAGCTTTTTGCTGAGTGTAGAGCGGCAAGACACGCAGAAGACGCAGATACGCAGCTCTCCGAAGCTAAGTGCCGGTCCCGGGCTTCTTTCGGCACAAACCGCTCTCAGGAGCTCCCTGCGCTCGCCACAATGCTCTGTGTGCGAAGAAGCCGCTTCTTCGCCTCCGGGAGAATCGGCGAGCGGCAGCTTCCCAAAGGCGAAGATGCAAGCTGCAGCACACAGGCACAGTGTGGGCAGCCTTCAGACTTAGAGAAAACAGTACTTTACCACTCTCCTGCCTTTTCCATGGTTATTCTATTGGAAAAGAACGAGTTTTGGACAACTACCTTTCATTCTTGCCAAACTCTTTGCAGACCCCCGTGCAAGCTTTAGAACAAGATTTTGGATGTTTTCTTTCCTGGCAGAGTTTCTCCTTGCAAGATATGCTGGAAAAGCTTTTTGCTGAGTGTAGAGCGGCAAGACACGCAGAAGACGCAGATACGCAGCTCTCCGAAGCTAAGTGCCGGTCCCGGGCTTCTTTCGGCACAAACCGCTCTCAGGAGCTCCCTGCGCTCGCCACAATGCTCTGTGTGCGAAGAAGCCGCTTCTTCGCCTCCGGGAGAATCGGCGAGCGGCAGCTTCCCAAAGGCGAAGATGCAAGCTGCAGCACACAGGCACAGTGTGGGCAGCATTCAGACTCAGAGAAAACAGTACTTTACCACTCTCCTGCCTTTTCCATGGTTATTCTATTGGAAAAGAACGAGTTTTGGACAACTACCTTTCATTCTTGCCAAACTCTTTGCAGACCCCCGTGCAAGCTTTAGAACAAGATTTTGGATGTTTTCTTCCCTGGCAGAGTTTCTCCTTGCAAGATATGGTGGAAAAGCTTTTGGCTGAGTGTAGAGCGGCAAGACACGCAGAAGACGCAGATACGCAGCTCTCCGAAGCTAAGTGCCGGTCCCGGGCTTCTTTCGGCACAAACCGCTCTCAGGAGCTCCCTGCGCTCGCCACAATGCTCTGTGTGCGAAGAAGCCGCTTCTTCGCCTCCGGAGAATCGGCGAGCGGCAGCTTCCCAAAGGCGAAGATGCAAGCTGCAGCACACAGGCACAGTGTGGGCAGCCTTCAGACTTAGAGAAAACAGTACTTTACCACTCTCCTGCCTTTTCCATGGTTGTTCTATTGGAAAAGAACGAGTTTTGGACAACTACCTTTCATTCTTGCCAAACTCTTTGCAGACCCCCGTGCAAGCTTTAGAACAAGATTTTGGATGTTTTCTTTCCTGGCAGAGTTTCTCCTCGCAAGATATGGTGGAAAAGCTTTTTGCTGAGTGTAGAGCGGCAAGACACGCAGAAGACGCAGATACGCAGCTCTCCGAAGCTAAGTGCCGGTCCCGGGCTTCTTTCGGCACAAACCGCTCTCAGGAGCTCCCTGCGCTCGCCACAATGCTCTGTGTGCGAAGAAGCCGCTTCTTCGCCTCCGGGAGAATCGGCGAGCGGCAGCTTCCCAAAGGCGAAGATGCAAGCTGCAGCACACAGGCACAGTGTGGGCAGCATTCAGACTCAGAGAAAACAGTACTTTACCACTCTCCTGCCTTTTCCATGGTTATTCTATTGGAAAAGAACGAGTTTTGGACAACTACCTTTCATTCTTGCCAAACTCTTTGCAGACCCCCGTGCAAGCTTTAGAACAAGATTTTGGATGTTTTCTTTCCTGGCAGAGTTTCTCCTTGCAAGATATGCTGGAAAAGCTTTTTGCTGAGTGTAGAGCGGCAAGACACGCAGAAGACGCAGATACGCAGCTCTCCGAAGCTAAGTGCCGGTCCCGGGCTTCTTTCGGCACAAACCGCTCTCAGGAGCTCCCTGCGCTCGCCACAATGCTCTGTGTGCGAAGAAGCCGCTTCTTCGCCTCCGGGAGAATCGGCGAGCGGCAGCTTCCCAAAGGCGAAGATGCAAGCTGCAGCACACAGGCACAGTGTGGGCAGCCTTCAGACTCAGAGAAAACAGTACTTTACCACTCTCCTGCCTTTTCCATGGTTATTCTATTGGAAAAAGAACGAGTTTTGGACAACTACCTTTCATTCTTGCCAAACTCTTTGCAGACCCCCGTGCAAGCTTTAGAACAAGATTTTGGATGTTTTCTTTCCTGGCAGAGTTTCTCCTCGCAAGATATGGTGGAAAAGCTTTTTGCTGAGTGTAGAGCGGCAAGACACGCAGAAGACGCAGATACGCAGCTCTCCGAAGCTAAGTGCCGGTCCCGGGCTTCTTTCGGCACAACCGCTCTCAGGAGCTCCCTGCGCTCGCCACAATGCTCTGTGTGCGAAGAAGCCGCTTCTTCGCCTCCGGGAGAATCGGCGAGCGGCAGCTTCCCAAAGGCGAAGATGCAAGCTGCAGCACACAGGCACAGTGTGGGCAGCCTTCAGACTCAGAGAAAACAGTACTTTACCACTCTCCTGCCTTTTCCATGGTTATTCTATTGGAAAAGAACGAGTTTTGGACAACTACCTTTCATTCTTGCCAAACTCTTTGCAGACCCCCGTGCAAGCTTTAGAACAAGATTTTGGATGTTTTCTTTCCTGGCAGAGTTTCTCCTTGCAAGATATGCTGGAAAAGCTTTTTGCTGAGTGTAGAGCGGCAAGACACGCAGAAGACGCAGATACGCAGCTCTCCGAAGCTAAGTGCCGGTCCCGGGCTTCTTTCGGCACAAACCGCTCTCAGGAGCTCCCTGCGCTCGCCACAATGCTCTGTGTGCGAAGAAGCCGCTTCTTCGCCTCCGGGAGAATCGGCGAGCGGCAGCTTCCCAAAGGCGAAGATGCAAGCTGCAGCACACAGGCACAGTGGGGGCAGCCTTCAGACTCAGAGAAAACAGTACTTTACCACTCTCCTGCCTTTTCCATGGTTATTCTATTGGAAAAGAACGAGTTTTGGACAACTACCTTTCATTCTTGCCAAACTCTTTGCAGACCCCCGTGCAAGCTTTAGAACAAGATTTTGGATGTTTTCTTTCCTGGCAGAGTTTCTCCTTGCAAGATATGGTGGAAAAGCTTTTTGCTGAGTGTAGAGCGGCAAGACACGCAGAAGACGCAGATACGCAGCTCTCCGAAGCTAAGTGCCGGTCCCGGGCTTCTTTCGGCACAAACCGCTCTCAGGAGCTCCCTGCGCTCGCCACAATGCTCTGTGTGCGAAGAAGCCGCTTCTTCGCCTCCGGGAGAATCGGCGAGCGGCAGCTTCCCAAAGGCGAAGATGCAAGCTGCAGCACACAGGCACAGTGTGGGCAGCCTTCAGACTTAGAGAAAACAGTACTTTACCACTCTCCTGCCTTTTCCATGGTTATTCTATTGGAAAAGAACGAGTTTTGGACAACTACCTTTCATTCTTGCCAAACTCTTTGCAGACCCCCGTGCAAGCTTTAGAACAAGATTTTGGATGTTTTCTTTCCTGGCAGAGTTTCTCCTTGCAAGATATGGTGGAAAAGCTTTTTGCTGAGTGTAGAGCGGCAAGACACGCAGAAGACGCAGATACGCAGCTCTCCGAAGCTAAGTGCCGGTCCCGGGCTTCTTTCGGCACAAACCGCTCTCAGGAGCTCCCTGCGCTCGCCACAATGCTCTGTGTGCGAAGAAGCCGCTTCTTCGCCTCCGGGAGAATCGGCGAGCGGCAGCTTTCCAAAGGCGAAGATGCAAGCTGCAGCACACAGGCACAGTGTGGGCAGCATTCAGACTCAGAGAAAACAGTACTTTACCACTCTCCTGCCTTTTCCATGGTTGTTCTATTGGAAAAGAACGAGTTTTGGACAACTACCTTTCATTCTTGCCAAACTCTTTGCAGACCCCCGTGCAAGCTTTAGAACAAGATTTTGGATGTTTTCTTTCCTGGCAGAGTTTCTCCTCGCAAGATATGGTGGAAAAGCTTTTTGCTGAGTGTAGAGCGGCAAGACACGCAGAAGACGCAGATACGCAGCTCTCCGAAGCTAAGTGCCGGTCCCGGGCTTCTTTCGGCACAAACCGCTCTCAGGAGCTCCCTGCGCTCGCCACAATGCTCTGTGTGCGAAGAAGCCGCTTCTTCGCCTCCGGGAGAATCGGCGAGCGGCAGCTTGCCAAAGGCGAAGATGCAAGCTGCAGCACACAGGCACAGTGTGGGCAGCATTCAGACTCAGAGAAAACAGTACTTTACCACTCTCCTGCCTTTTCCATGGTTATTCTATTGGAAAAGAACGAGTTTTGGACAACTACCTTTCATTCTTGCCAAACTCTTTGCAGACCCCCGTGCAAGCTTTAGAACAAGATTTTGGATGTTTTTTTTCCTGGCAGAGTTTCTCCTTGCAAGATATGGTGGAAAAGCTTTTTGCTGAGTGTAGAGCGGCAAGACACGCAGAAGACGCAGATACGCAGCTCTCCGAAGCTAAGTGCCGGTCCCGGGCTTCTTTCGGCACAAACCGCTCTCAGGAGCTCCCTGCGCTCGCCACAATGCTCTGTGTGCGAAGAAGCCGCTTCTTCGCCTCCGGGAGAATCGGCGAGCGGCAGCTTCCCAAAGGCGAAGATGCAAGCTGCAGCACACAGGCACAGTGTGGGCAGCCTTCAGACTCAGAGAAAACAGTACTTTACCACTCTCCTGCCTTTTCCATGGTTATTCTATTGGAAAAGAACGAGTTTTGGACAACTACCTTTCATTTTTGCCAAACTCTTTGCAGACCCCCGTGCAAGCTTTAGAAGAAGATTTTGGATGTTTTCTTTCCTGGCAGAGTTTCTCCTTGCAAGATATGGTGGAAAAGCTTTTTGCTGAGTGTAGAGCGGCAAGACACGCAGAAGACGCAGATACGCAGCTCTCCGAAGCTAAGTGCCGGTCCCGGGCTTCTTTCGGCACAAACCGCTCTCAGGTGCTCCCTGCGCTCGCCACAATGCTCTGTGTGCGAAGAAGCCGCTTCTTCGCCTCCGGGAGAATCGGCGAGCGGCAGCTTCCCAAAGGCGAAGATGCAAGCTGCAGCACACAGGCACAGTGTGGGCAGCCTTCAGACTTAGAGAAAACAGTACTTTACCACTCTCCTGCCTTTTCCATGGTTATTCTATTGGAAAAGAACGAGTTTTGGACAACTACCTTTCATTCTTGCCAAACTCTTTGCAGACCCCCGTGCAAGCTTTAGAACAAGATTTTGGATGTTTTCTTTCCTGGCAGAGTTTCTCCTCGCAAGATATGGTGGAAAAGCTTTTTGCTGAGTGTAGAGCGGCAAGACACGCAGAAGACGCAGATACGCAGCTCTCCGAAGCTAAGTGCCGGTCCCGGGCTTCTTTCGGCACAAACCGCTCTCAGGAGCTCCCTGCGCTCGCCACAATGCTCTGTGTGCGAAGAAGCCGCTTCTTCGCCTCCGGGAGAATCGGCGAGCGGCAGCTTCCCAAAGGCGAAGATGCAAGCTGCAGCACACAGGCACAGTGTGGGCAGCCTTCAGACTCAGAGAAAACAGTACTTTACCACTCTCCTGCCTTTTCCATGGTTATTCTATTGGAAAAGAACGAGTTTTGGACAACTACCTTTCATTCTTGCCAAACTCTTTGCAGACCCCCGTGCAAGCTTTAGAACAAGATTTTGGATGTTTTCTTTCCTGGCAGAGTTTCTCCTTGCAAGATATGCTGGAAAAGCTTTTTGCTGAGTGTAGAGCGGCAAGACACGCAGAAGACGCAGATACGCAGCTCTCCGAAGCTAAGTGCCGGTCCCGGGCTTCTTTCGGCACAACCGCTCTCAGGAGCTCCCTGCGCTCGCCACAATGCTCTGTGTGCGAAGAAGCCGCTTCTTCGCCTGCGGGAGAATCGGCGAGCGGCAGCTTCCCAAAGGCGAAGATGCAAGCTGCAGCACACAGGCACAGTGTGGGCAGCATTCAGACTTAGAGAAAACAGTACTTTACCACTCTCCTGCCTTTTCCATGGTTATTCTATTGGAAAAGAACGAGTTTTGGACAACTACCTTTCATTCTTGCCAAACTCTTTGCAGACCCCCGTGCAAGCTTTAGAACAAGATTTTGGATGTTTTCTTTCCTGGCAGAGTTTCTCCTTGCAAGATATGGTGGGAAAAGCTTTTTGCTGAGTGTAGAGCGGCAAGACACGCAGAAGACGCAGATACGCAGCTCTCCGAAGCTAAGTGCCGGTCCCGGCTTCTTTCGGCACAAACCGCTCTCAGGAGCTCCCTGCGCTCGCCACAATGCTCTGTGTGCGAAGAAGCCGCTTCTTCGCCTCCGGGAGAATCGGCGAGCGGCAGCTTCCCAAAGGCGAAGATGCAAGCTGCAGCACACAGGCACAGTGTGGGCAGCCTTCAGACTTAGAGAAAACAGTACTTACCACTCTCCTGCCTTTTCCATGGTTATTCTATTGGAAAAGAACGAGTTTTGGACAACTACCTTTCATTCTTGCCAAACTCTTTGCAGACCCCCGTGCAAGCTTTAGAACAAGATTTTGGATGTTTTCTTTCCTGGCAGAGTTTCTCCTTGCAAGATATGCTGGAAAAGCTTTTTGCTGAGTGTAGAGCGGCAAGACACGCAGAAGACGCAGATACGCAGCTCTCCGAAGCTAAGTGCCGGTCCCGGGCTTCTTTCGGCACAAACCGCTCTCAGGAGCTCCCTGCGCTCGCCACAATGCTCTGTGTGCGAAGAAGCCGCTTCTTCGCCTCCGGGAGAATCGGCGAGCGGCAGCTTCCCAAAGGCGAAGATGCAAGCTGCAGCACACAGGCACAGTGTGGGCAGCATTCAGACTCAGAGAAAACAGTACTTTACCACTCTCCTGCCTTTTCCATGGTTATTCTATTGGAAAAGAACGAGTTTTGGACAACTACCTTTCATTCTTGCCAAACTCTTTGCAGACCCCCGTGCAAGCTTTAGAACAAGATTTTGGATGTTTTCTTTCCTGGCAGAGTTTCTCCTTGCAAGATATGGTGGAAAAGCTTTTGGCTGAGTGTAGAGCGGCAAGACACGCAGAAGACGCAGATACGCAGCTCTCCGAAGCTAAGTGCCGGTCCCGGGCTTCTTTCGGCACAAACCGCTCTCAGGAGCTCCCTGCGCTCGCCACAATGCTCTGTGTGCGAAGAAGCCGCTTCTTCGCCTCCGGGAGAATCGGCGAGCGGCAGCTTCCCAAAGGCGAAGATGCAAGCTGCAGCACACAGGCACAGTGTGGGCAGCCTTCAGACTTAGAGAAAACAGTACTTTACAACTCTCCTGCCTTTTCCATGGTTATTCTATTGGAAAAGAACGAGTTTTGGACAACTACCTTTCATTCTTGCCAAACTCTTTGCAGACCCCCGTGCAAGCTTTAGAACAAGATTTTGGATGTTTTCTTTCCTGGCAGAGTTTCTCCTTGCAAGATATGGTGGAAAAGCTTTTTGCTGAGTGTAGAGCGGCAAGACACGCAGAAGACGCAGATACGCAGCTCTCCGAAGCTAAGTGCCGGTCCCGGGCTTCTTTCGGCACAAACCGCTCTCAGGAGCTCCCTGCGCTCGCCACAATGCTCTGTGTGCGAAGAAGCCGCTTCTTCGCCTCCGGGAGAATCGGCGAGCGGCAGCTTCCCAAAGGCGAAGATGCAAGCTGCAGCACACAGGCACAGTGTGGGCAGCCTTCAGACTTAGAGAAAACAGTACTTTACCACTCTCCTGCCTTTTCCATGGTTGTTCTATTGGAAAAGAACGAGTTTTGGACAACTACCTTTCATTCTTGCCAAACTCTTTGCAGACCCCCGTGCAAGCTTTAGAACAAGATTTTGGATGTTTTCTTTCCTGGCAGAGTTTCTCCTCGCAAGATATGGTGGAAAAGCTTTTTGCTGAGTGTAGAGCGGCAAGACACGCAGAAGACGCAGATACGCAGCTCTCCGAAGCTAAGTGCCGGTCCCGGGCTTCTTTCGGCACAAACCGCTCTCAGGAGCTCCCTGCGCTCGCCACAATGCTCTGTGTGCGAAGAAGCCGCTTCTTCGCCTCCGGGAGAATCGGCGAGCGGCAGCTTCCCAAAGGCGAAGATGCAAGCTGCAGCACACAGGCACAGTGTGGGCAGCATTCAGACTCAGAGAAAACAGTACTTTACCACTCTCCTGCCTTTTCCATGGTTATTCTATTGGAAAAGAACGAGTTTTGGACAACTACCTTTCATTCTTGCCAAACTCTTTGCAGACCCCCGTGCAAGCTTTAGAACAAGATTTTGGATGTTTTCTTTCCTGGCAGAGTTTCTCCTTGCAAGATATGCTGGAAAAGCTTTTTGCTGAGTGTAGAGCGGCAAGACACGCAGAAGACGCAGATACGCAGCTCTCCGAAGCTAAGTGCCGGTCCCGGGGCTTCTTTCGGCACAAACCGCTCTCAGGAGCTCCCTGCGCTCGCCACAATGCTCTGTGTGCGAAGAAGCCGCTTCTTCGCCTCCGGGAGAATCGGCGAGCGGCAGCTTCCCAAAGGCGAAGATGCAAGCTGCAGCACACAGGCACAGTGTGGGCAGCATTCAGACTCAGAGAAAACAGTACTTTACCACTCTCCTGCCTTATCCATGGTTATTCTATTGGAAAAGAACGAGTTTTGGACAACTACCTTTCATTCTTGCCAAACTCTTTGCAGACCCCCGTGCAAGCTTTAGAACAAGATTTTGGATGTTTTCTTCCCTGGCAGAGTTTCTCCTTGCAAGATATGGTGGAAAAGCTTTTTGCTGAGTGTAGAGCGGCAAGACACGCAGAAGACGCAGATACGCAGCTCTCCGAAGCTAAGTGCCGGTCCCGGGCTTCTTTCGGCACAAACCGCTCTCAGGAGCTCCCTGCGCTCGCCACAATGCTCTGTGTGCGAAGAAGCCGCTTCTTCGCCTCCGGGAGAATCGGCGAGCGGCAGCTTCCCAAAGGCGAAGATGCAAGCTGCAGCACACAGGCACAGTGTGGGCAGCCTTCAGACTTAGAGAAAACAGTACTTTACCACTCTCCTGCCTTTTCCATGGTTATTCTATTGGAAAAGAACGAGTTTTGGACAACTACCTTTCATTCTTGCCAAACTCTTTGCAGACCCCCGTGCAAGCTTTAGAACAAGATTTTGGATGTTTTCTTCCCTGGCAGAGTTTCTCCTTGCAAGATATGGTGGAAAAGCTTTTTGCTGAGTGTAGAGCGGCAAGACACGCAGAAGACGCAGATACGCAGCTCTCCGAAGCTAAGTGCCGGTCCCGGGCTTCTTTCGGCACAAACCGCTCTCAGGAGCTCCCTGCGCTCGCCACAATGCTCTGTGTGCGAAGAAGCCGCTTCTTCGCCTCCGGGAGAATCGGCGAGCGGCAGCTTCCCAAAGGCGAAGATGCAAGCTGCAGCACACAGGCACAGTGTGGGCAGCATTCAGACTTAGAGAAAACAGTACTTTACCACTCTCCTGCCTTTTCCATGGTTATTCTATTGGAAAAGAACGAGTTTTGGACAACTACCTTTCATTCTTGCCAAACTCTTTGCAGACCCCCGTGCAAGCTTTAGAACAAGATTTTGGATGTTTTCTTTCCTGGCAGAGTTTCTCCTTGCAAGATATGGTGGAAAAGCTTTTTGCTGAGTGTAGAGCGGCAAGACACGCAGAAGACGCAGATACGCAGCTCTCCGAAGCTAAGTGCCGGTCCCGGGCTTCTTTCGGCACAAACCGCTCTCAGGAGCTCCCTGCGCTCGCCACAATGCTCTGTGTGCGAAGAAGCCGCTTCTTCGCCTCCGGGAGAATCGGCGAGCGGCAGCTTCCCAAAGGCGAAGATGCAAGCTGCAGCACACAGGCACAGTGTGGGCAGCCTTCAGACTTAGAGAAAACAGTACTTTACCACTCTCCTGCCTTTTCCATGGTTATTCTATTGGAAAAGAACGAGTTTTGGACAACTACCTTTCATTCTTGCCAAACTCTTTGCAGACCCCCGTGCAAGCTTTAGAACAAGATTTTGGATGTTTTCTTTCCTGGCAGAGTTTCTCCTCGCAAGATATGCTGGAAAAGCTTTTTGCTGAGTGTAGAGCGGCAAGACACGCAGAAGACGCAGATACGCAGCTCTCCGAAGCTAAGTGCCGGTCCCGGGCTTCTTTCGGCACAAACCGCTCTCAGGAGCTCCCTGCGCTCGCCACAATGCTCTGTGTGCGAAGAAGCCGCTTCTTCGCCTCCGGGAGAATCGGCGAGCGGCAGCTTCCCAAAGGCGAAGATGCAAGCTGCAGCACACAGGCACAGTGTGGGCAGCCTTCAGACTCAGAGAAAACAGTACTTTACCACTCTCCTGCCTTTTCCATGGTTATTCTATTGGAAAAGAACGAGTTTTGGACAACTACCTTTCATTCTTGCCAAACTCTTTGCAGACCCCCGTGCAAGCTTTAGAACAAGATTTTGGATGTTTTCTTTCCTGGCAGAGTTTCTCCTTGCAAGATATGGTGGAAAAGCTTTTTGCTGAGTGTAGAGCGGCAAGACACGCAGAAGACGCAGATACGCAGCTCTCCGAAGCTAAGTGCCGGTCCCGGGCTTCTTTCGGCACAAACCGCTCTCAGGAGCTCCCTGCGCTCGCCACAATGCTCTGTGTGCGAAGAAGCCGCTTCTTCGCCTGCGGGAGAATCGGCGAGCGGCAGCTTCCCAAAGGCGAAGATGCAAGCTGCAGCACACAGGCACAGTGGGGGCAGCCTTCAGACTCAGAGAAAACAGTACTTTACCACTCTCCTGCCTTTTCCATGGTTATTCTATTGGAAAAGAACGAGTTTTGGACAACTACCTTTCATTCTTGCCAAACTCTTTGCAGACCCCCGTGCAAGCTTTAGAACAAGATTTTGGATGTTTTCTTTCCTGGCAGAGTTTCTCCTTGCAAGATATGGTGGAAAAGCTTTTTGCTGAGTGTAGAGCGGCAAGACACGCAGAAGACGCAGATACGCAGCTCTCCGAAGCTAAGTGCCGGTCCCGGGCTTCTTTCGGCACAAACCGCTCTCAGGAGCTCCCTGCGCTCGCCACAATGCTCTGTGTGCGAAGAAGCCGCTTCTTCGCCTCCGGGAGAATCGGCGAGCGGCAGCTTCCCAAAGGCGAAGATGCAAGCTGCAGCACACAGGCACAGTGTGGGCAGCCTTCAGACTTAGAGAAAACAGTACTTTACCACTCTCCTGCCTTTTCCATGGTTATTCTATTGGAAAAGAACGAGTTTTGGACAACTACCTTTCATTCTTGCCAAACTCTTTGCAGACCCCCGTGCAAGCTTTAGAACAAGATTTTGGATGTTTTCTTTCCTGGCAGAGTTTCTCCTTGCAAGATATGGTGGAAAAGCTTTTTGCTGAGTGTAGAGCGGCAAGACACGCAGAAGACGCAGATACGCAGCTCTCCGAAGCTAAGTGCCGGTCCCGGGCTTCTTTCGGCACAAACCGCTCTCAGGAGCTCCCTGCGCTCGCCACAATGCTCTGTGTGCGAAGAAGCCGCTTCTTCGCCTCCGGGAGAATCGGCGAGCGGCAGCTTTCCAAAGGCGAAGATGCAAGCTGCAGCACACAGGCACAGTGTGGGCAGCCTTCAGACTCAGAGAAAACAGTACTTTACCACTCTCCTGCCTTTTCCATGGTTGTTCTATTGGAAAAGAACGAGTTTTGGACAACTACCTTTCATTCTTGCCAAACTCTTTGCAGACCCCCGTGCAAGCTTTAGAACAAGATTTTGGATGTTTTCTTTCCTGGCAGAGTTTCTCCTCGCAAGATATGGTGGAAAAGCTTTTTGCTGAGTGTAGAGCGGCAAGACACGCAGAAGACGCAGATACGCAGCTCTCCGAAGCTAAGTGCCGGTCCCGGGCTTCTTTCGGCACAAACCGCTCTCAGGAGCTCCCTGCGCTCGCCACAATGCTCTGTGTGCGAAGAAGCCGCTTCTTCGCCTCCGGGAGAATCGGCGAGCGGCAGCTTGCCAAAGGCGAAGATGCAAGCTGCAGCACACAGGCACAGTGTGGGCAGCATTCAGACTCAGAGAAAACAGTACTTTACCACTCTCCTGCCTTTTCCATGGTTATTCTATTGGAAAAGAACGAGTTTTGGACAACTACCTTTCATTCTTGCCAAACTCTTTGCAGACCCCCGTGCAAGCTTTAGAACAAGATTTTGGATGTTTTTTTTCCTGGCAGAGTTTCTCCTTGCAAGATATGGTGGAAAAGCTTTTGGCTGAGTGTAGAGCGGCAAGACACGCAGAAGACGCAGATACGCAGCTCTCCGAAGCTAAGTGCCGGTCCCGGGCTTCTTTCGGCACAAACCGCTCTCAGGAGCTCCCTGCGCTCGCCACAATGCTCTGTGTGCGAAGAAGCCGCTTCTTCGCCTCCGGGAGAATCGGCGAGCGGCAGCTTCCCAAAGGCGAAGATGCAAGCTGCAGCACACAGGCACAGTGTGGGCAGCCTTCAGACTTAGAGAAAACAGTACTTTACCACTCTCCTGCCTTTTCCATGGTTATTCTATTGGAAAAGAACGAGTTTTGGACAACTACCTTTCATTCTTGCCAAACTCTTTGCAGACCCCCGAGCAAGCTTTAGAACAAGATTTTGGATGTTTTCTTTCCTGGCAGAGTTTCTCCTTGCAAGATATGCTGGAAAAGCTTTTTGCTGAGTGTAGAGCGGCAAGACACGCAGAAGACGCAGATACGCAGCTCTCCGAAGCTAAGTGCCGGTCCCGGGCTTCTTTCGGCACAAACCGCTCTCAGGAGCTCCCTGCGCTCGCCACAATGCTCTGTGTGCGAAGAAGCCGCTTCTTCGCCTGTGGGAGAATCGGCGAGCGGCAGCTTCCCAAAGGCGATGATGCAAGCTGCACCACACAGGCACAGTATGGGCAGCCTTCAGACTTAGAGAAAACAGTACTTTACCACTCTCCTGCCTTTTCCATGGTTATTCTATTGGAAAAGAACGAGTTTTGGACAACTACCTTTCATTCTTGCCAAACTCTTTGCAGACCCCCGTGCAAGCTTTAGAACAAGATTTTGGATGTTTTCTTTCCTGGCAGAGTTTCTCCTTGCAAGATATGGTGGAAAAGCTTTTTGCTGAGTGTAGAGCGGCAAGACACGCAGAAGACGCAGATACGCAGCTCTCCGAAGCTAAGTGCCGGTCCCGGGCTTCTTTCGGCACAAACCGCTCTCAGGAGCTCCCTGCGCTCGCCACAATGCTCTGTGTGCGAAGAAGCCGCTTCTTCGCCTCCGGGAGAATCGGCGAGCGGCAGCTTCCCAAAGGCGATGATGCAAGCTGCAGCACACAGGCACAGTGTGGGCAGCCTTCAGACTTAGAGAAAACAGTACTTTACCACTCTCCTGCCTTTTCCATGGTTATTCTATTGGAAAAGAACGAGTTTTGGACAACTACCTTTCATTCTTGCCAAACTCTTTGCAGACCCCCGTGCAAGCTTTAGAACAAGATTTTGGATGTTTTCTTTCCTGGCAGAGTTTCTCCTTGCAAGATATGGTGGAAAAGCTTTTTGCTGAGTGTAGAGCAGCAAGACACGCAGAAGACGCAGATACGCAGCTCTCCGAAGCTAAGTGCCGGTCCCGGGCTTCTTTCGGCACAAACCGCTCTCAGGAGCTCCCTGCGCTCGCCACAATGCTCTGTGTGCGAAGAAGCCGCTTCTTCGCCTCCGGGAGAATCGGCGAGCGGCAGCTTCCCAAAGGCGAAGATGCAAGCTGCAGCACGCAGGCACAGTGTGGGCAGCCTTCAGACTTAGAGAAAACAGTACTTGACCACTCTCCTGCCTTTTCCATGGTTATTCTATTGGAAAAGAACGAGTTTTGGACAACTACCTTTCATTCTTGCCAAACTCTTTGCAGACCCCCGTGCAAGCTTTAGAACAAGATTTTGGATGTTTTCTTTCCTGGCAGAGTTTCTCCTTGCAAGATATGCTGGAAAAGCTTTTTGCTGAGTGTAGAGCGGCAAGACACGCAGAAGACGCAGATACGCAGCTCTCCGAAGCTAAGTGCCGGTCCCGGGCTTCTTTCGGCACAAACCGCTCTCAGGAGCTCCCTGCGCTCGCCACAATGCTCTGTGTGCGAAGAAGCCGCTTCTTCGCCTGTGGGAGAATCGGCGAGCGGCAGCTTCCCAAAGGCGATGATGCAAGCTGCACCACACAGGCACAGTATGGGCAGCCTTCAGACTTAGAGAAAACAGTACTTTACCACTCTCCTGCCTTTTCCATGGTTATTCTATTGGAAAAGAACGAGTTTTGGACAACTACCTTTCATTCTTGCCAAACTCTTTGCAGACCCCCGTGCAAGCTTTAGAACAAGATTTTGGATGTTTTCTTTCCTGGCAGAGTTTCTCCTTGCAAGATATGGTGGAAAAGCTTTTTGCTGAGTGTAGAGCAGCAAGACACGCAGAAGACGCAGATACGCAGCTCTCCGAAGCTAAGTGCCGGTCCCGGGCTTCTTTCGGCACAAACCGCTCTCAGGAGCTCCCTGCGCTCGCCACAATGCTCTGTGTGCGAAGAAGCCGCTTCTTCGCCTCCGGGAGAATCGGCGAGCGGCAGCTTCCCAAAGGCGAAGATGCAAGCTGCAGCACGCAGGCACAGTGTGGGCAGCCTTCAGACTTAGAGAAAACAGTACTTGACCACTCTCCTGCCTTTTCCATGGTTATTCTATTGGAAAAGAACGAGTTTTGGACAACTACCTTTCATTCTTGCCAAACTCTTTGCAGACCCCCGTGCAAGCTTTAGAACAAGATTTTGGATGTTTTCTTTCCTGGCAGAGTTTCTCCTTGCAAGATATGCTGGAAAAGCTTTTTGCTGAGTGTAGAGCGGCAAGACACGCAGAAGACGCAGATACGCAGCTCTCCGAAGCTAAGTGCCGGTCCCGGGCTTCTTTCGGCACAAACCGCTCTCAGGAGCTCCCTGCGCTCGCCACAATGCTCTGTGTGCGAAGAAGCCGCTTCTTCGCCTGTGGGAGAATCGGCGAGCGGCAGCTTCCCAAAGGCGATGATGCAAGCTGCACCACACAGGCACAGTATGGGCAGCCTTCAGACTTAGAGAAAACAGTACTTTACCACTCTCCTGCCTTTTCCATGGTTATTCTATTGGAAAAGAACGAGTTTTGGACAACTACCTTTCATTCTTGCCAAACTCTTTGCAGACCCCCGTGCAAGCTTTAGAACAAGATTTTGGATGTTTTCTTTCCTGGCAGAGTTTCTCCTTGCAAGATATGGTGGAAAAGCTTTTTGCTGAGTGTAGAGCGGCAAGACACGCAGAAGACGCAGATACGCAGCTCTCCGAAGCTAAGTGCCGGTCCCGGGCTTCTTTCGGCACAAACCGCTCTCAGGAGCTCCCTGCGCTCGCCACAATGCTCTGTGTGCGAAGAAGCCGCTTCTTCGCCTCCGGGAGAATCGGCGAGCGGCAGCTTCCCAAAGGCGATGATGCAAGCTGCAGCACACAGGCACAGTGTGGGCAGCCTTCAGACTTAGAGAAAACAGTACTTTACCACTCTCCTGCCTTTTCCATGGTTATTCTATTGGAAAAGAACGAGTTTTGGACAACTACCTTTCATTCTTGCCAAACTCTTTGCAGACCCCCGTGCAAGCTTTAGAACAAGATTTTGGATGTTTTCTTTCCTGGCAGAGTTTCTCCTTGCAAGATATGGTGGAAAAGCTTTTTGCTGAGTGTAGAGCAGCAAGACACGCAGAAGACGCAGATACGCAGCTCTCCGAAGCTAAGTGCCGGTCCCGGGCTTCTTTCGGCACAAACCGCTCTCAGGAGCTCCCTGCGCTCGCCACAATGCTCTGTGTGCGAAGAAGCCGCTTCTTCGCCTCCGGGAGAATCGGCGAGCGGCAGCTTCCCAAAGGCGAAGATGCAAGCTGCAGCACGCAGGCACAGTGTGGGCAGCCTTCAGACTTAGAGAAAACAGTACTTGACCACTCTCCTGCCTTTTCCATGGTTATTCTATTGGAAAAGAACGAGTTTTGGACAACTACCTTTCATTCTTGCCAAACTCTTTGCAGACCCCCGTGCAAGCTTTAGAACAAGATTTTGGATGTTTTCTTTCCTGGCAGAGTTTCTCCTTGCAAGATATGGTGGAAAAGCTTTTGGCTGAGTGTAGAGCGGCAAGACACGCAGAAGACGCAGATACGCAGCTCTCCGAAGCTAAGTGCCGGTCCCGGGCTTCTTTCGGCACAAACCGCTCTCAGGAGCTCCCTGCGCTCGCCACAATGCTCTGTGTGCGAAGAAGCCGCTTCTTCGCCTCCGGGAGAATCGGCGAGCGGCAGCTTCCCAAAGGCGAAGATGCAAGCTGCAGCACACAGGCACAGTGTGGGCAGCCTTCAGACTTAGAGAAAACAGTACTTTACAACTCTCCTGCCTTTTCCATGGTTATTCTATTGGAAAAGAACGAGTTTTGGACAACTACCTTTCATTCTTGCCAAACTCTTTGCAGACCCCCGTGCAAGCTTTAGAACAAGATTTTGGATGTTTTCTTTCCTGGCAGAGTTTCTCCTTGCAAGATATGGTGGAAAAGCTTTTTGCTGAGTGTAGAGCGGCAAGACACGCAGAAGACGCAGATACGCAGCTCTCCGAAGCTAAGTGCCGGTCCCGGGCTTCTTTCGGCACAAACCGCTCTCAGGAGCTCCCTGCGCTCGCCACAATGCTCTGTGTGCGAAGAAGCCGCTTCTTCGCCTCCGGGAGAATCGGCGAGCGGCAGCTTCCCAAAGGCGAAGATGCAAGCTGCAGCACACAGGCACAGTGTGGGCAGCCTTCAGACTTAGAGAAAACAGTACTTTACCACTCTCCTGCCTTTTCCATGGTTGTTCTATTGGAAAAGAACGAGTTTTGGACAACTACCTTTCATTCTTGCCAAACTCTTTGCAGACCCCCGTGCAAGCTTTAGAACAAGATTTTGGATGTTTTCTTTCCTGGCAGAGTTTCTCCTCGCAAGATATGGTGGAAAAGCTTTTTGCTGAGTGTAGAGCGGCAAGACACGCAGAAGACGCAGATACGCAGCTCTCCGAAGCTAAGTGCCGGTCCCGGGCTTCTTTCGGCACAAACCGCTCTCAGGAGCTCCCTGCGCTCGCCACAATGCTCTGTGTGCGAAGAAGCCGCTTCTTCGCCTCCGGGAGAATCGGCGAGCGGCAGCTTCCCAAAGGCGAAGATGCAAGCTGCAGCACACAGGCACAGTGTGGGCAGCATTCAGACTCAGAGAAAACAGTACTTTACCACTCTCCTGCCTTTTCCATGGTTATTCTATTGGAAAAGAACGAGTTTTGGACAACTACCTTTCATTCTTGCCAAACTCTTTGCAGACCCCCGTGCAAGCTTTAGAACAAGATTTTGGATGTTTTCTTTCCTGGCAGAGTTTCTCCTTGCAAGATATGCTGGAAAAGCTTTTTGCTGAGTGTAGAGCGGCAAGACACGCAGAAGACGCAGATACGCAGCTCTCCGAAGCTAAGTGCCGGTCCCGGGCTTCTTTCGGCACAAACCGCTCTCAGGAGCTCCCTGCGCTCGCCACAATGCTCTGTGTGCGAAGAAGCCGCTTCTTCGCCTCCGGGAGAATCGGCGAGCGGCAGCTTCCCAAAGGCGAAGATGCAAGCTGCAGCACACAGGCACAGTGTGGGCAGCATTCAGACTCAGAGAAAACAGTACTTTACCACTCTCCTGCCTTATCCATGGTTATTCTATTGGAAAAGAACGAGTTTTGGACAACTACCTTTCATTCTTGCCAAACTCTTTGCAGACCCCCGTGCAAGCTTTAGAACAAGATTTTGGATGTTTTCTTCCCTGGCAGAGTTTCTCCTTGCAAGATATGGTGGAAAAGCTTTTTGCTGAGTGTAGAGCGGCAAGACACGCAGAAGACGCAGATACGCAGCTCTCCGAAGCTAAGTGCCGGTCCCGGGCTTCTTTCGGCACAAACCGCTCTCAGGAGCTCCCTGCGCTCGCCACAATGCTCTGTGTGCGAAGAAGCCGCTTCTTCGCCTCCGGGAGAATCGGCGAGCGGCAGCTTCCCAAAGGCGAAGATGCAAGCTGCAGCACACAGGCACAGTGTGGGCAGCCTTCAGACTTAGAGAAAACAGTACTTTACCACTCTCCTGCCTTTTCCATGGTTATTCTATTGGAAAAGAACGAGTTTTGGACAACTACCTTTCATTCTTGCCAAACTCTTTGCAGACCCCCGTGCAAGCTTTAGAACAAGATTTTGGATGTTTTCTTCCCTGGCAGAGTTTCTCCTTGCAAGATATGGTGGAAAAGCTTTTTGCTGAGTGTAGAGCGGCAAGACACGCAGAAGACGCAGATACGCAGCTCTCCGAAGCTAAGTGCCGGTCCCGGGCTTCTTTCGGCACAAACCGCTCTCAGGAGCTCCCTGCGCTCGCCACAATGCTCTGTGTGCGAAGAAGCCGCTTCTTCGCCTCCGGGAGAATCGGCGAGCGGCAGCTTCCCAAAGGCGAAGATGCAAGCTGCAGCACACAGGCACAGTGTGGGCAGCATTCAGACTTAGAGAAAACAGTACTTTACCACTCTCCTGCCTTTTCCATGGTTATTCTATTGGAAAAGAACGAGTTTTGGACAACTACCTTTCATTCTTGCCAAACTCTTTGCAGACCCCCGTGCAAGCTTTAGAACAAGATTTTGGATGTTTTCTTTCCTGGCAGAGTTTCTCCTTGCAAGATATGGTGGAAAAGCTTTTTGCTGAGTGTAGAGCGGCAAGACACGCAGAAGACGCAGATACGCAGCTCTCCGAAGCTAAGTGCCGGTCCCGGGCTTCTTTCGGCACAAACCGCTCTCAGGAGCTCCCTGCGCTCGCCACAATGCTCTGTGTGCGAAGAAGCCGCTTCTTCGCCTCCGGGAGAATCGGCGAGCGGCAGCTTCCCAAAGGCGAAGATGCAAGCTGCAGCACACAGGCACAGTGTGGGCAGCCTTCAGACTTAGAGAAAACAGTACTTTACCACTCTCCTGCCTTTTCCATGGTTATTCTATTGGAAAAGAACGAGTTTTGGACAACTACCTTTCATTCTTGCCAAACTCTTTGCAGACCCCCGTGCAAGCTTTAGAACAAGATTTTGGATGTTTTCTTTCCTGGCAGAGTTTCTCCTCGCAAGATATGCTGGAAAAGCTTTTTGCTGAGTGTAGAGCGGCAAGACACGCAGAAGACGCAGATACGCAGCTCTCCGAAGCTAAGTGCCGGTCCCGGGCTTCTTTCGGCACAAACCGCTCTCAGGAGCTCCCTGCGCTCGCCACAATGCTCTGTGTGCGAAGAAGCCGCTTCTTCGCCTCCGGGAGAATCGGCGAGCGGCAGCTTCCCAAAGGCGAAGATGCAAGCTGCAGCACACAGGCACAGTGTGGGCAGCCTTCAGACTCAGAGAAAACAGTACTTTACCACTCTCCTGCCTTTTCCATGGTTATTCTATTGGAAAAGAACGAGTTTTGGACAACTACCTTTCATTCTTGCCAAACTCTTTGCAGACCCCCGTGCAAGCTTTAGAACAAGATTTTGGATGTTTTCTTTCCTGGCAGAGTTTCTCCTTGCAAGATATGGTGGAAAAGCTTTTTGCTGAGTGTAGAGCGGCAAGACACGCAGAAGACGCAGATACGCAGCTCTCCGAAGCTAAGTGCCGGTCCCGGGCTTCTTTCGGCACAAACCGCTCTCAGGAGCTCCCTGCGCTCGCCACAATGCTCTGTGTGCGAAGAAGCCGCTTCTTCGCCTGCGGGAGAATCGGCGAGCGGCAGCTTCCCAAAGGCGAAGATGCAAGCTGCAGCACACAGGCACAGTGGGGGCAGCCTTCAGACTCAGAGAAAACAGTACTTTACCACTCTCCTGCCTTTTCCATGGTTATTCTATTGGAAAAGAACGAGTTTTGGACAACTACCTTTCATTCTTGCCAAACTCTTTGCAGACCCCCGTGCAAGCTTTAGAACAAGATTTTGGATGTTTTCTTTCCTGGCAGAGTTTCTCCTTGCAAGATATGGTGGAAAAGCTTTTTGCTGAGTGTAGAGCGGCAAGACACGCAGAAGACGCAGATACGCAGCTCTCCGAAGCTAAGTGCCGGTCCCGGGCTTCTTTCGGCACAAACCGCTCTCAGGAGCTCCCTGCGCTCGCCACAATGCTCTGTGTGCGAAGAAGCCGCTTCTTCGCCTCCGGGAGAATCGGCGAGCGGCAGCTTCCCAAAGGCGAAGATGCAAGCTGCAGCACACAGGCACAGTGTGGGCAGCCTTCAGACTTAGAGAAAACAGTACTTTACCACTCTCCTGCCTTTTCCATGGTTGTTCTATTGGAAAAGAACGAGTTTTGGACAACTACCTTTCATTCTTGCCAAACTCTTTGCAGACCCCCGTGCAAGCTTTAGAACAAGATTTTGGATGTTTTCTTTCCTGGCAGAGTTTCTCCTCGCAAGATATGGTGGAAAAGCTTTTTGCTGAGTGTAGAGCGGCAAGACACGCAGAAGACGCAGATACGCAGCTCTCCGAAGCTAAGTGCCGGTCCCGGGCTTCTTTCGGCACAAACCGCTCTCAGGAGCTCCCTGCGCTCGCCACAATGCTCTGTGTGCGAAGAAGCCGCTTCTTCGCCTCCGGGAGAATCGGCGAGCGGCAGCTTCCCAAAGGCGAAGATGCAAGCTGCAGCACACAGGCACAGTGTGGGCAGCATTCAGACTCAGAGAAAACAGTACTTTACCACTCTCCTGCCTTTTCCATGGTTATTCTATTGGAAAAGAACGAGTTTTGGACAACTACCTTTCATTCTTGCCAAACTCTTTGCAGACCCCCGTGCAAGCTTTAGAACAAGATTTTGGATGTTTTCTTTCCTGGCAGAGTTTCTCCTTGCAAGATATGCTGGAAAAGCTTTTTGCTGAGTGTAGAGCGGCAAGACACGCAGAAGACGCAGATACGCAGCTCTCCGAAGCTAAGTGCCGGTCCCGGGCTTCTTTCGGCACAAACCGCTCTCAGGAGCTCCCTGCGCTCGCCACAATGCTCTGTGTGCGAAGAAGCCGCTTCTTCGCCTCCGGGAGAATCGGCGAGCGGCAGCTTCCCAAAGGCGAAGATGCAAGCTGCAGCACACAGGCACAGTGTGGGCAGCATTCAGACTCAGAGAAAACAGTACTTTACCACTCTCCTGCCTTTTCCATGGTTATTCTATTGGAAAAGAACGAGTTTTGGACAACTACCTTTCATTCTTGCCAAACTCTTTGCAGACCCCCGTGCAAGCTTTAGAACAAGATTTTGGATGTTTTCTTTCCTGGCAGAGTTTCTCCTTGCAAGATATGGTGGAAAAGCTTTTTGCTGAGTGTAGAGCGGCAAGACACGCAGAAGACGCAGATACGCAGCTCTCCGAAGCTAAGTGCCGGTCCCGGGCTTCTTTCGGCACAAACCGCTCTCAGGAGCTCCCTGCGCTCGCCACAATGCTCTGTGTGCGAAGAAGCCGCTTCTTCGCCTCCGGGAGAATCGGCGAGCGGCAGCTTCCCAAAGGCGAAGATGCAAGCTGCAGCACACAGGCACAGTGTGGGCAGCCTTCAGACTTAGAGAAAACAGTACTTTACCACTCTCCTGCCTTTTCCATGGTTATTCTATTGGAAAAGAACGAGTTTTGGACAACTACCTTTCATTCTTGCCAAACTCTTTGCAGACCCCCGTGCAAGCTTTAGAACAAGATTTTGGATGTTTTCTTTCCTGGCAGAGTTTCTCCTCGCAAGATATGCTGGAAAAGCTTTTTGCTGAGTGTAGAGCGGCAAGACACGCAGAAGACGCAGATACGCAGCTCTCCGAAGCTAAGTGCCGGTCCCGGGCTTCTTTCGGCACAAACCGCTCTCAGGAGCTCCCTGCGCTCGCCACAATGCTCTGTGTGCGAAGAAGCCGCTTCTTCGCCTCCGGGAGAATCGGCGAGCGGCAGCTTCCCAAAGGCGAAGATGCAAGCTGCAGCACACAGGCACAGTGTGGGCAGCCTTCAGACTCAGAGAAAACAGTACTTTACCACTCTCCTGCCTTTTCCATGGTTATTCTATTGGAAAAGAACGAGTTTTGGACAACTACCTTTCATTCTTGCCAAACTCTTTGCAGACCCCCGTGCAAGCTTTAGAACAAGATTTTGGATGTTTTCTTTCCTGGCAGAGTTTCTCCTTGCAAGATATGGTGGAAAAGCTTTTTGCTGAGTGTAGAGCGGCAAGACACGCAGAAGACGCAGATACGCAGCTCTCCGAAGCTAAGTGCCGGTCCCGGGCTTCTTTCGGCACAAACCGCTCTCAGGAGCTCCCTGCGCTCGCCACAATGCTCTGTGTGCGAAGAAGCCGCTTCTTCGCCTGCGGGAGAATCGGCGAGCGGCAGCTTCCCAAAGGCGAAGATGCAAGCTGCAGCACACAGGCACAGTGGGGGCAGCCTTCAGACTCAGAGAAAACAGTACTTTACCACTCTCCTGCCTTTTCCATGGTTATTCTATTGGAAAAGAACGAGTTTTGGACAACTACCTTTCATTCTTGCCAAACTCTTTGCAGACCCCCGTGCAAGCTTTAGAACAAGATTTTGGATGTTTTCTTTCCTGGCAGAGTTTCTCCTTGCAAGATATGGTGGAAAAGCTTTTTGCTGAGTGTAGAGCGGCAAGACACGCAGAAGACGCAGATACGCAGCTCTCCGAAGCTAAGTGCCGGTCCCGGGCTTCTTTCGGCACAAACCGCTCTCAGGAGCTCCCTGCGCTCGCCACAATGCTCTGTGTGCGAAGAAGCCGCTTCTTCGCCTCCGGGAGAATCGGCGAGCGGCAGCTTCCCAAAGGCGAAGATGCAAGCTGCAGCACACAGGCACAGTGTGGGCAGCCTTCAGACTTAGAGAAAACAGTACTTTACCACTCTCCTGCCTTTTCCATGGTTATTCTATTGGAAAAGAACGAGTTTTGGACAACTACCTTTCATTCTTGCCAAACTCTTTGCAGACCCCCGTGCAAGCTTTAGAACAAGATTTTGGATGTTTTCTTTCCTGGCAGAGTTTCTCCTTGCAAGATATGGTGGAAAAGCTTTTTGCTGAGTGTAGAGCGGCAAGACACGCAGAAGACGCAGATACGCAGCTCTCCGAAGCTAAGTGCCGGTCCCGGGCTTCTTTCGGCACAAACCGCTCTCAGGAGCTCCCTGCGCTCGCCACAATGCTCTGTGTGCGAAGAAGCCGCTTCTTCGCCTCCGGGAGAATCGGCGAGCGGCAGCTTCCCAAAGGCGAAGATGCAAGCTGCAGCACACAGGCACAGTGTGGGCAGCCTTCAGACTCAGAGAAAACAGTACTTTACCACTCTCCTGCCTTTTCCATGGTTGTTCTATTGGAAAAGAACGAGTTTTGGACAACTACCTTTCATTCTTGCCAAACTCTTTGCAGACCCCCGTGCAAGCTTTAGAACAAGATTTTGGATGTTTTCTTTCCTGGCAGAGTTTCTCCTCGCAAGATATGGTGGAAAAGCTTTTTGCTGAGTGTAGAGCGGCAAGACACGCAGAAGACGCAGATACGCAGCTCTCCGAAGCTAAGTGCCGGTCCCGGGCTTCTTTCGGCACAAACCGCTCTCAGGAGCTCCCTGCGCTCGCCACAATGCTCTGTGTGCGAAGAAGCCGCTTCTTCGCCTCCGGGAGAATCGGCGAGCGGCAGCTTGCCAAAGGCGAAGATGCAAGCTGCAGCACACAGGCACAGTGTGGGCAGCATTCAGACTCAGAGAAAACAGTACTTTACCACTCTCCTGCCTTTTCCATGGTTATTCTATTGGAAAAGAACGAGTTTTGGACAACTACCTTTCATTCTTGCCAAACTCTTTGCAGACCCCCGTGCAAGCTTTAGAACAAGATTTTGGATGTTTTTTTTCCTGGCAGAGTTTCTCCTTGCAAGATATGGTGGAAAAGCTTTTGGCTGAGTGTAGAGCGGCAAGACACGCAGAAGACGCAGATACGCAGCTCTCCGAAGCTAAGTGCCGGTCCCGGGCTTCTTTCGGCACAAACCGCTCTCAGGAGCTCCCTGCGCTCGCCACAATGCTCTGTGTGCGAAGAAGCCGCTTCTTCGCCTCCGGGAGAATCGGCGAGCGGCAGCTTCCCAAAGGCGAAGATGCAAGCTGCAGCACACAGGCACAGTGTGGGCAGCCTTCAGACTTAGAGAAAACAGTACTTTACCACTCTCCTGCCTTTTCCATGGTTATTCTATTGGAAAAGAACGAGTTTTGGACAACTACCTTTCATTCTTGCCAAACTCTTTGCAGACCCCCGAGCAAGCTTTAGAACAAGATTTTGGATGTTTTCTTTCCTGGCAGAGTTTCTCCTTGCAAGATATGCTGGAAAAGCTTTTTGCTGAGTGTAGAGCGGCAAGACACGCAGAAGACGCAGATACGCAGCTCTCCGAAGCTAAGTGCCGGTCCCGGGCTTCTTTCGGCACAAACCGCTCTCAGGAGCTCCCTGCGCTCGCCACAATGCTCTGTGTGCGAAGAAGCCGCTTCTTCGCCTGTGGGAGAATCGGCGAGCGGCAGCTTCCCAAAGGCGATGATGCAAGCTGCACCACACAGGCACAGTATGGGCAGCCTTCAGACTTAGAGAAAACAGTACTTTACCACTCTCCTGCCTTTTCCATGGTTATTCTATTGGAAAAGAACGAGTTTTGGACAACTACCTTTCATTCTTGCCAAACTCTTTGCAGACCCCCGTGCAAGCTTTAGAACAAGATTTTGGATGTTTTCTTTCCTGGCAGAGTTTCTCCTTGCAAGATATGGTGGAAAAGCTTTTTGCTGAGTGTAGAGCGGCAAGACACGCAGAAGACGCAGATACGCAGCTCTCCGAAGCTAAGTGCCGGTCCCGGGCTTCTTTCGGCACAAACCGCTCTCAGGAGCTCCCTGCGCTCGCCACAATGCTCTGTGTGCGAAGAAGCCGCTTCTTCGCCTCCGGGAGAATCGGCGAGCGGCAGCTTCCCAAAGGCGATGATGCAAGCTGCAGCACACAGGCACAGTGTGGGCAGCCTTCAGACTTAGAGAAAACAGTACTTTACCACTCTCCTGCCTTTTCCATGGTTATTCTATTGGAAAAGAACGAGTTTTGGACAACTACCTTTCATTCTTGCCAAACTCTTTGCAGACCCCCGTGCAAGCTTTAGAACAAGATTTTGGATGTTTTCTTTCCTGGCAGAGTTTCTCCTTGCAAGATATGGTGGAAAAGCTTTTTGCTGAGTGTAGAGCAGCAAGACACGCAGAAGACGCAGATACGCAGCTCTCCGAAGCTAAGTGCCGGTCCCGGGCTTCTTTCGGCACAAACCGCTCTCAGGAGCTCCCTGCGCTCGCCACAATGCTCTGTGTGCGAAGAAGCCGCTTCTTCGCCTCCGGGAGAATCGGCGAGCGGCAGCTTCCCAAAGGCGAAGATGCAAGCTGCAGCACGCAGGCACAGTGTGGGCAGCCTTCAGACTTAGAGAAAACAGTACTTGACCACTCTCCTGCCTTTTCCATGGTTATTCTATTGGAAAAGAACGAGTTTTGGACAACTACCTTTCATTCTTGCCAAACTCTTTGCAGACCCCCGTGCAAGCTTTAGAACAAGATTTTGGATGTTTTCTTTCCTGGCAGAGTTTCTCCTTGCAAGATATGGTGGAAAAGCTTTTTGCTGAGTGTAGAGCGGCAAGACACGCAGAAGACGCAGATACGCAGCTCTCCGAAGCTAAGTGCCGGTCCCGGGCTTCTTTCGGCACAAACCGCTCTCAGGAGCTCCCTGCGCTCGCCACAATGCTCTGTGTGCGAAGAAGCCGCTTCTTCGCCTCCGGGAGAATCGGCGAGCGGCAGCTTCCCAAAGGCGAAGATGCAAGCTGCAGCACACAGGCACAGTGTGGGCAGCCTTCAGACTTAGAGAAAACAGTACTTTACCACTCTCCTGCCTTTTCCAGGGTTATTCTATTGGAAAAGAACGAGTTTTGGACAACTACCTTTCATTCTTGCCAAACTCTTTGCAGACCCCCGTGCAAGCTTTAGAACAAGATTTTGGATGTTTTCTTCCCTGGCAGAGTTTCTCCTTGCAAGATATGGTGGAAAAGCTTTTTGCTGAGTGTAGAGCGGCAAGACACGCAGAAGACGCAGATACGCAGCTCTCCGAAGCTAAGTGCCGGTCCCGGGCTTCTTTCGGCACAAACCGCTCTCAGGAGCTCCCTGCGCTCGCCACAATGCTCTGTGTGCGAAGAAGCCGCTTCTTCGCCTCCGGGAGAATCGGCGAGCGGCAGCTTCCCAAAGGCGAAGATGCAAGCTGCAGCACACAGGCACAGTGTGGGCAGCCTTCAGACTTAGAGAAAACAGTACTTTACCACTCTCCTGCCTTTTCCATGGTTATTCTATTGGAAAAGAACGAGTTTTGGACAACTACCTTTCATACTTGCCAAACTCTTTGCAGACCCCCGTGCAAGCTTTAGAACAAGATTTTGGATGTTTTCTTTCCTGGCAGAGTTTCTCCTTGCAAGATATGCTGGAAAAGCTTTTTGCTGAGTGTAGAGCGGCAAGACACGCAGAAGACGCAGATACGCAGCTCTCCGAAGCTAAGTGCCGGTCCCGGGCTTCTTTCGGCACAAACCGCTCTCAGGAGCTCCCTGCGCTCGCCACAATGCTCTGTGTGCGAAGAAGCCGCTTCTTCGCCTCCGGGAGAATCGGCGAGCGGCAGCTTCCCAAAGGCGAAGATGCAAGCTGCAGCACACAGGCACAGTGTGGGCAGCATTCAGACTCAGAGAAAACAGTACTTTACCACTCTCCTGCCTTTTCCATGGTTATTCTATTGGAAAAGAACGAGTTTTGGACAACTACCTTTCATTCTTGCCAAACTCTTTGCAGACCCCCGTGCAAGCTTTAGAACAAGATTTTGGATGTTTTCTTTCCTGGCAGAGTTTCTCCTTGCAAGATATGCTGGAAAAGCTTTTTGCTGAGTGTAGAGCGGCAAGACACGCAGAAGACGCAGATACGCAGCTCTCCGAAGCTAAGTGCCGGTCCCGGGCTTCTTTCGGCACAAACCGCTCTCAGGAGCTCCCTGAGCTCGCCACAATGCTCTGTGTGCGTAGAAGCCGCTTCTTCGCCTCCGGGAGAATCGGCGAGCGGCAGCTTCCCAAAGGCGAAGATGCAAGCTGCAGCACACAGGCACAGTGTGGGCAGCATTCAGACTTAGAGAAAACAGTACTTTACCACTCTCCTGCCTTTTCCATGGTTATTCTATTGGAAAAGAACGAGTTTTGGACAACTACCTTTCATTCTTGCCAAACTCTTTGCAGACCCCCGTGCAAGCTTTAGAACAAGATTTTGGATGTTTTCTTTCCTGGCAGAGTTTCTCCTTGCAAGATATGCTGGAAAAGCTTTTTGCTGAGTGTAGAGCGGCAAGACACGCAGAAGACGCAGATACGCAGCTCTCCGAAGCTAAGTGCCGGTCCCGGGCTTCTTTCGGCACAAACCGCTCTCAGGAGCTCCCTGCGCTCGCCACAATGCTCTGTGTGCGAAGAAGCCGCTTCTTCGCCTGCGGGAGAATCGGCGAGCGGCAGCTTCCCAAAGGCGAAGATGCAAGCTGCAGCACACAGGCACAGTGTGGGCAGCCTTCAGACTTAGAGAAAACAGTACTTTACCACTCTCCTGCCTTTTCCATGGTTATTCTATTGGAAAAGAACGAGTTTTGGACAACTACCTTTCATTCTTGCCAAACTCTTTGCAGACCCCCGAGCAAGCTTTAGAACAAGATTTTGGATGTTTTCTTTCCTGGCAGAGTTTCTCCTTGCAAGATATGCTGGAAAAGCTTTTTGCTGAGTGTAGAGCGGCAAGACACGCAGAAGACGCAGATACGCAGCTCTCCGAAGCTAAGTGCCGGTCCCGGGCTTCTTTCGGCACAAACCGCTCTCAGGAGCTCCCTGCGCTCGCCACAATGCTCTGTGTGCGAAGAAGCCGCTTCTTCGCCTCCGGGAGAATCGGCGAGCGGCAGCTTCCCAAAGGCGATGATGCAAGCTGCAGCACACAGGCACAGTGTGGGCAGCCTTCAGACTTAGAGAAAACAGTACTTTACCACTCTCCTGCCTTTTCCATGGTTATTCTATTGGAAAAGAACGAGTTTTGGACAACTACCTTTCATTCTTGCCAAACTCTTTGCAGACCCCCGTGCAAGCTTTAGAACAAGATTTTGGATGTTTTCTTTCCTGGCAGAGTTTCTCCTTGCAAGATATGGTGGAAAAGCTTTTTGCTGAGTGTAGAGCGGCAAGACACGCAGAAGACGCAGATACGCAGCTCTCCGAAGCTAAGTGCCGGTCCCGGGCTTCTTTCGGCACAAACCGCTCTCAGGAGCTCCCTGCGCTCGCCACAATGCTCTGTGTGCGAAGAAGCCGCTTCTTCGCCTCCGGGAGAATCGGCGAGCGGCAGCTTCCCAAAGGCGAAGATGCAAGCTGCAGCACGCAGGCACAGTGTGGGCAGCCTTCAGACTTAGAGAAAACAGTACTTGACCACTCTCCTGCCTTTTCCATGGTTATTCTATTGGAAAAGAACGAGTTTTGGACAACTACCTTTCATTCTTGCCAAACTCTTTGCAGACCCCCGTGCAAGCTTTAGAACAAGATTTTGGATGTTTTCTTTCCTGGCAGAGTTTCTCCTTGCAAGATATGGTGGAAAAGCTTTTTGCTGAGTGTAGAGCGGCAAGACACGCAGAAGACGCAGATACGCAGCTCTCCGAAGCTAAGTGCCGGTCCCGGGCTTCTTTCGGCACAAACCGCTCTCAGGAGCTCCCTGCGCTCGCCACAATGCTCTGTGTGCGAAGAAGCCGCTTCTTCGCCTCCGGGAGAATCGGCGAGCGGCAGCTTCCCAAAGGCGAAGATGCAAGCTGCAGCACACAGGCACAGTGTGGGCAGCCTTCAGACTTAGAGAAAACAGTACTTTACCACTCTCCTGCCTTTTCCAGGGTTATTCTATTGGAAAAGAACGAGTTTTGGACAACTACCTTTCATTCTTGCCAAACTCTTTGCAGACCCCCGTGCAAGCTTTAGAACAAGATTTTGGATGTTTTCTTCCCTGGCAGAGTTTCTCCTTGCAAGATATGGTGGAAAAGCTTTTTGCTGAGTGTAGAGCGGCAAGACACGCAGAAGACGCAGATACGCAGCTCTCCGAAGCTAAGTGCCGGTCCCGGGCTTCTTTCGGCACAAACCGCTCTCAGGAGCTCCCTGCGCTCGCCACAATGCTCTGTGTGCGAAGAAGCCGCTTCTTCGCCTCCGGGAGAATCGGCGAGCGGCAGCTTCCCAAAGGCGAAGATGCAAGCTGCAGCACACAGGCACAGTGTGGGCAGCCTTCAGACTTAGAGAAAACAGTACTTTACCACTCTCCTGCCTTTTCCATGGTTATTCTATTGGAAAAGAACGAGTTTTGGACAACTACCTTTCATTCTTGCCAAACTCTTTGCAGACCCCCGAGCAAGCTTTAGAACAAGATTTTGGATGTTTTCTTTCCTGGCAGAGTTTCTCCTTGCAAGATATGCTGGAAAAGCTTTTTGCTGAGTGTAGAGCGGCAAGACACGCAGAAGACGCAGATACGCAGCTCTCCGAAGCTAAGTGCCGGTCCCGGGCTTCTTTCGGCACAAACCGCTCTCAGGAGCTCCCTGCGCTCGCCACAATGCTCTGTGTGCGAAGAAGCCGCTTCTTCGCCTCCGGGAGAATCGGCGAGCGGCAGCTTCCCAAAGGCGATGATGCAAGCTGCACCACACAGGCACAGTATGGGCAGCCTTCAGACTTAGAGAAAACAGTACTTTACCACTCTCCTGCCTTTTCCATGGTTATTCTATTGGAAAAGAACGAGTTTTGGACAACTACCTTTCATTCTTGCCAAACTCTTTGCAGACCCCCGTGCAAGCTTTAGAACAAGATTTTGGATGTTTTCTTTCCTGGCAGAGTTTCTCCTTGCAAGATATGGTGGAAAAGCTTTTTGCTGAGTGTAGAGCGGCAAGACACGCAGAAGACGCAGATACGCAGCTCTCCGAAGCTAAGTGCCGGTCCCGGGCTTCTTTCGGCACAAACCGCTCTCAGGAGCTCCCTGCGCTCGCCACAATGCTCTGTGTGCGAAGAAGCCGCTTCTTCGCCTCCGGGAGAATCGGCGAGCGGCAGCTTCCCAAAGGCGATGATGCAAGCTGCAGCACACAGGCACAGTGTGGGCAGCCTTCAGACTTAGAGAAAACAGTACTTTACCACTCTCCTGCCTTTTCCATGGTTATTCTATTGGAAAAGAACGAGTTTTGGACAACTACCTTTCATTCTTGCCAAACTCTTTGCAGACCCCCGTGCAAGCTTTAGAACAAGATTTTGGATGTTTTCTTTCCTGGCAGAGTTTCTCCTTGCAAGATATGGTGGAAAAGCTTTTTGCTCAGTGTAGAGCAGCAAGACACGCAGAAGACGCAGATACGCAGCTCTCCGAAGCTAAGTGCCGGTCCCGGGCTTCTTTCGGCACAAACCGCTCTCAGGAGCTCCCTGCGCTCGCCACAATGCTCTGTGTGCGAAGAAGCCGCTTCTTCGCCTCCGGGAGAATCGGCGAGCGGCAGCTTCCCAAAGGCGAAGATGCAAGCTGCAGCACGCAGGCACAGTGTGGGCAGCCTTCAGACTTAGAGAAAACAGTACTTGACCACTCTCCTGCCTTTTCCATGGTTATTCTATTGGAAAAGAACGAGTTTTGGACAACTACCTTTCATTCTTGCCAAACTCTTTGCAGACCCCCGTGCAAGCTTTAGAACAAGATTTTGGATGTTTTCTTTCCTGGCAGAGTTTCTCCTTGCAAGATATGGTGGAAAAGCTTTTTGCTGAGTGTAGAGCGGCAAGACACGCAGAAGACGCAGATACGCAGCTCTCCGAAGCTAAGTGCCGGTCCCGGGCTTCTTTCGGCACAAACCGCTCTCAGGAGCTCCCTGCGCTCGCCACAATGCTCTGTGTGCGAAGAAGCCGCTTCTTCGCCTCCGGGAGAATCGGCGAGCGGCAGCTTCCCAAAGGCGAAGATGCAAGCTGCAGCACACAGGCACAGTGTGGGCAGCCTTCAGACTTAGAGAAAACAGTACTTTACCACTCTCCTGCCTTTTCCAGGGTTATTCTATTGGAAAAGAACGAGTTTTGGACAACTACCTTTCATTCTTGCCAAACTCTTTGCAGACCCCCGTGCAAGCTTTAGAACAAGATTTTGGATGTTTTCTTCCCTGGCAGAGTTTCTCCTTGCAAGATATGGTGGAAAAGCTTTTTGCTGAGTGTAGAGCGGCAAGACACGCAGAAGACGCAGATACGCAGCTCTCCGAAGCTAAGTGCCGGTCCCGGGCTTCTTTCGGCACAAACCGCTCTCAGGAGCTCCCTGCGCTCGCCACAATGCTCTGTGTGCGAAGAAGCCGCTTCTTCGCCTCCGGGAGAATCGGCGAGCGGCAGCTTCCCAAAGGCGAAGATGCAAGCTGCAGCACACAGGCACAGTGTGGGCAGCCTTCAGACTTAGAGAAAACAGTACTTTACCACTCTCCTGCCTTTTCCATGGTTATTCTATTGGAAAAGAACGAGTTTTGGACAACTACCTTTCATACTTGCCAAACTCTTTGCAGACCCCCGTGCAAGCTTTAGAACAAGATTTTGGATGTTTTCTTTCCTGGCAGAGTTTCTCCTTGCAAGATATGCTGGAAAAGCTTTTTGCTGAGTGTAGAGCGGCAAGACACGCAGAAGACGCAGATACGCAGCTCTCCGAAGCTAAGTGCCGGTCCCGGGCTTCTTTCGGCACAAACCGCTCTCAGGAGCTCCCTGCGCTCGCCACAATGCTCTGTGTGCGAAGAAGCCGCTTCTTCGCCTCCGGGAGAATCGGCGAGCGGCAGCTTCCCAAAGGCGAAGATGCAAGCTGCAGCACACAGGCACAGTGTGGGCAGCATTCAGACTCAGAGAAAACAGTACTTTACCACTCTCCTGCCTTTTCCATGGTTATTCTATTGGAAAAGAACGAGTTTTGGACAACTACCTTTCATTCTTGCCAAACTCTTTGCAGACCCCCGTGCAAGCTTTAGAACAAGATTTTGGATGTTTTCTTTCCTGGCAGAGTTTCTCCTTGCAAGATATGGTGGAAAAGCTTTTTGCTGAGTGTAGAGCGGCAAGACACGCAGAAGACGCAGATACGCAGCTCTCCGAAGCTAAGTGCCGGTCCCGGGCTTCTTTCGGCACAAACCGCTCTCAGGAGCTCCCTGAGCTCGCCACAATGCTCTGTGTGCGTAGAAGCCGCTTCTTCGCCTCCGGGAGAATCGGCGAGCGGCAGCTTCCCAAAGGCGAAGATGCAAGCTGCAGCACACAGGCACAGTGTGGGCAGCATTCAGACTTAGAGAAAACAGTACTTTACCACTCTCCTGCCTTTTCCATGGTTATTCTATTGGAAAAGAACGAGTTTTGGACAACTACCTTTCATTCTTGCCAAACTCTTTGCAGACCCCCGTGCAAGCTTTAGAACAAGATTTTGGATGTTTTCTTTCCTGGCAGAGTTTCTCCTTGCAAGATATGCTGGAAAAGCTTTTTGCTGAGTGTAGAGCGGCAAGACACGCAGAAGACGCAGATACGCAGCTCTCCGAAGCTAAGTGCCGGTCCCGGGCTTCTTTCGGCACAAACCGCTCTCAGGAGCTCCCTGCGCTCGCCACAATGCTCTGTGTGCGAAGAAGCCGCTTCTTCGCCTGCGGGAGAATCGGCGAGCGGCAGCTTCCCAAAGGCGAAGATGCAAGCTGCAGCACACAGGCACAGTGTGGGCAGCCTTCAGACTTAGAGAAAACAGTACTTTACCACTCTCCTGCCTTTTCCATGGTTATTCTATTGGAAAAGAACGAGTTTTGGACAACTACCTTTCATTCTTGCCAAACTCTTTGCAGACCCCCGAGCAAGCTTTAGAACAAGATTTTGGATGTTTTCTTTCCTGGCAGAGTTTCTCCTTGCAAGATATGCTGGAAAAGCTTTTTGCTGAGTGTAGAGCGGCAAGACACGCAGAAGACGCAGATACGCAGCTCTCCGAAGCTAAGTGCCGGTCCCGGGCTTCTTTCGGCACAAACCGCTCTCAGGAGCTCCCTGCGCTCGCCACAATGCTCTGTGTGCGAAGAAGCCGCTTCTTCGCCTCCGGGAGAATCGGCGAGCGGCAGCTTCCCAAAGGCGATGATGCAAGCTGCAGCACACAGGCACAGTGGGGGCAGCCTTCAGACTTAGAGAAAACAGTACTTTACCACTCTCCTGCCTTTTCCATGGTTATTCTATTGGAAAAGAACGAGTTTTGGACAACTACCTTTCATTCTTGCCAAACTCTTTGCAGACCCCCGTGCAAGCTTTAGAACAAGATTTTGGATGTTTTCTTTCCTGGCAGAGTTTCTCCTTGCAAGATATGGTGGAAAAGCTTTTTGCTGAGTGTAGAGCGGCAAGACACGCAGAAGACGCAGATACGCAGCTCTCCGAAGCTAAGTGCCGGTCCCGGGCTTCTTTCGGCACAAACCGCTCTCAGGAGCTCCCTGCGCTCGCCACAATGCTCTGTGTGCGAAGAAGCCGCTTCTTCGCCTCCGGGAGAATCGGCGAGCGGCAGCTTCCCAAAGGCGAAGATGCAAGCTGCAGCACGCAGGCACAGTGTGGGCAGCCTTCAGACTTAGAGAAAACAGTACTTGACCACTCTCCTGCCTTTTCCATGGTTATTCTATTGGAAAAGAACGAGTTTTGGACAACTACCTTTCATTCTTGCCAAACTCTTTGCAGACCCCCGTGCAAGCTTTAGAACAAGATTTTGGATGTTTTCTTTCCTGGCAGAGTTTCTCCTTGCAAGATATGGTGGAAAAGCTTTTTGCTGAGTGTAGAGCGGCAAGACACGCAGAAGACGCAGATACGCAGCTCTCCGAAGCTAAGTGCCGGTCCCGGGCTTCTTTCGGCACAAACCGCTCTCAGGAGCTCCCTGCGCTCGCCACAATGCTCTGTGTGCGAAGAAGCCGCTTCTTCGCCTCCGGGAGAATCGGCGAGCGGCAGCTTCCCAAAGGCGAAGATGCAAGCTGCAGCACACAGGCACAGTGTGGGCAGCCTTCAGACTTAGAGAAAACAGTACTTTACCACTCTCCTGCCTTTTCCAGGGTTATTCTATTGGAAAAGAACGAGTTTTGGACAACTACCTTTCATTCTTGCCAAACTCTTTGCAGACCCCCGTGCAAGCTTTAGAACAAGATTTTGGATGTTTTCTTCCCTGGCAGAGTTTCTCCTTGCAAGATATGGTGGAAAAGCTTTTTGCTGAGTGTAGAGCGGCAAGACACGCAGAAGACGCAGATACGCAGCTCTCCGAAGCTAAGTGCCGGTCCCGGGCTTCTTTCGGCACAAACCGCTCTCAGGAGCTCCCTGCGCTCGCCACAATGCTCTGTGTGCGAAGAAGCCGCTTCTTCGCCTCCGGGAGAATCGGCGAGCGGCAGCTTCCCAAAGGCGAAGATGCAAGCTGCAGCACACAGGCACAGTGTGGGCAGCCTTCAGACTTAGAGAAAACAGTACTTTACCACTCTCCTGCCTTTTCCATGGTTATTCTATTGGAAAAGAACGAGTTTTGGACAACTACCTTTCATACTTGCCAAACTCTTTGCAGACCCCCGTGCAAGCTTTAGAACAAGATTTTGGATGTTTTCTTTCCTGGCAGAGTTTCTCCTTGCAAGATATGCTGGAAAAGCTTTTTGCTGAGTGTAGAGCGGCAAGACACGCAGAAGACGCAGATACGCAGCTCTCCGAAGCTAAGTGCCGGTCCCGGGCTTCTTTCGGCACAAACCGCTCTCAGGAGCTCCCTGCGCTCGCCACAATGCTCTGTGTGCGAAGAAGCCGCTTCTTCGCCTCCGGGAGAATCGGCGAGCGGCAGCTTCCCAAAGGCGAAGATGCAAGCTGCAGCACACAGGCACAGTGTGGGCAGCATTCAGACTCAGAGAAAACAGTACTTTACCACTCTCCTGCCTTTTCCATGGTTATTCTATTGGAAAAGAACGAGTTTTGGACAACTACCTTTCATTCTTGCCAAACTCTTTGCAGACCCCCGTGCAAGCTTTAGAACAAGATTTTGGATGTTTTCTTTCCTGGCAGAGTTTCTCCTTGCAAGATATGGTGGAAAAGCTTTTTGCTGAGTGTAGAGCGGCAAGACACGCAGAAGACGCAGATACGCAGCTCTCCGAAGCTAAGTGCCGGTCCCGGGCTTCTTTCGGCACAAACCGCTCTCAGGAGCTCCCTGAGCTCGCCACAATGCTCTGTGTGCGTAGAAGCCGCTTCTTCGCCTGCGGGAGAATCGGCGAGCGGCAGCTTCCCAAAGGCGAAGATGCAAGCTGCAGCACACAGGCACAGTGTGGGCAGCATTTAGACTTAGAGAAAACAGTACTTTACCACTCTCCTGCCTTTTCCATGGTTATTCTATTGGAAAAGAACGAGTTTTGGACAACTACCTTTCATTCTTGCCAAACTCTTTGCAGACCCCCGTGCAAGCTTTAGAACAAGATTTTGGATGTTTTCTTTCCTGGCAGAGTTTCTCCTTGCAAGATATGCTGGAAAAGCTTTTTGCTGAGTGTAGAGCGGCAAGACACGCAGAAGACGCAGATACGCAGCTCTCCGAAGCTAAGTGCCGGTCCCGGGCTTCTTTCGGCACAAACCGCTCTCAGGAGCTCCGTGCGCTCGCCACAATGCTCTGTGTGCGAAGAAGCCGCTTCTTCGCCTCCGGGAGAATCGGCGAGCGGCAGCTTCCCAAAGGCGAAGATGCAAGCTGCAGCACACAGGCACAGTGTGGGCAGCCTTCAGACTTAGAGAAAACAGTACTTTACCACTCTCCTGCCTTTTCCATGGTTATTCTATTGGAAAAGAACGAGTTTTGGACAACTACCTTTCATTCTTGCCAAACTCTTTGCAGACCCCCGAGCAAGCTTTAGAACAAGATTTTGGATGTTTTCTTTCCTGGCAGAGTTTCTCCTTGCAAGATATGCTGGAAAAGCTTTTTGCTGAGTGTAGAGCGGCAAGACACGCAGAAGACGCAGATACGCAGCTCTCCGAAGCTAAGTGCCGGTCCCGGGCTTCTTTCGGCACAAACCGCTCTCAGGAGCTCCCTGCGCTCGCCACAATGCTCTGTGTGCGAAGAAGCCGCTTCTTCGCCTGTGGGAGAATCGGCGAGCGGCAGCTTCCCAAAGGCGATGATGCAAGCTGCAGCACACAGGCACAGTATGGGCAGCCTTCAGACTTAGAGAAAACAGTACTTTACCACTCTCCTGCCTTTTCCATGGTTATTCTATTGGAAAAGAACGAGTTTTGGACAACTACCTTTCATTCTTGCCAAACTCTTTGCAGACCCCCGTGCAAGCTTTAGAACAAGATTTTGGATGTTTTCTTTCCTGGCAGAGTTTCTCCTTGCAAGATATGCTGGAAAAGCTTTTTGCTGAGTGTAGAGCGGCAAGACACGCAGAAGACGCAGATACGCAGCTCTCCGAAGCTAAGTGCCGGTCCCGGGCTTCTTTCGGCACAAACCGCTCTCAGGAGCTCCCTGCGCTCGCCACAATGCTCTGTGTGCGAAGAAGCCGCTTCTTCGCCTCCGGGAGAATCGGCGAGCGGCAGCTTCCCAAAGGCGATGATGCAAGCTGCAGCACACAGGCACAGTGTGGGCAGCCTTCAGACTTAGAGAAAACAGTACTTTACCACTCTCCTGCCTTTTCCATGGTTATTCTATTGGAAAAGAACGAGTTTTGGACAACTACCTTTCATTCTTGCCAAACTCTTTGCAGACCCCCGTGCAAGCTTTAGAACAAGATTTTGGATGTTTTCTTTCCTGGCAGAGTTTCTCCTTGCAAGATATGGTGGAAAAGCTTTTTGCTGAGTGTAGAGCGGCAAGACACGCAGAAGACGCAGATACGCAGCTCTCCGAAGCTAAGTGCCGGTCCCGGGCTTCTTTCGGCACAAACCTCTCTCAGGAGCTCCCTGCGCTCGCCACAATGCTCTGTGTGCGAAGAAGCCGCTTCTTCGCCTCCGGGAGAATCGGCGAGCGGCAGCTTCCCAAAGGCGAAGATGCAAGCTGCAGCACACAGGCACAGTGTGGGCAGCCTTCAGACTTAGAGAAAACAGTACTTTACCACTCTCCTGCCTTTTCCATGGTTATTCTATTGGAAAAGAACGAGTTTTGGACAACTACCTTTCATTCTTGCCAAACTCTTTGCAGACCCCCGTGCAAGCTTTAGAACAAGATTTTGGATGTTTTCTTTCCTGGCAGAGTTTCTCCTTGCAAGATATGCTGGAAAAGCTTTTTGCTGAGTGTAGAGCGGCAAGACACGCAGAAGACGCAGATACGCAGCTCTCCGAAGCTAAGTGCCGGTCCCGGGCTTCTTTCGGCACAAACCGCTCTCAGGAGCTCCCTGCGCTCGCCACAATGCTCTGTGTGCGAAGAAGCCGCTTCTTCGCCTCCGGGAGAATCGGCGAGCGGCAGCTTCCCAAAGGCGAAGATGCAAGCTGCAGCACACAGGCACAGTATGGGCAGCCTTCAGACTTAGAGAAAACAGTACTTTACCACTCTCCTGCCTTTTCCATGGTTATTCTATTGGAAAAGAACGAGTTTTGGACAACTACCTTTCATTCTTGCCAAACTCTTTGCAGACCCCCGTGCAAGCTTTAGAACAAGATTTTGGATGTTTTCTTTCCTGGCAGAGTTTCTCCTTGCAAGATATGGTGGAAAAGCTTTTTGCTGAGTGTAGAGCGGCAAGACACGCAGAAGACGCAGATACGCAGCTCTCCGAAGCTAAGTGCCGGTCCCGGGCTTCTTTCGGCACAAACCGCTCTCAGGAGCTCCCTGCGCTCGCCACAATGCTCTGTGTGCGAAGAAGCCGCTTCTTCGCCTCCGGGAGAATCGGCGAGCGGCAGCTTCCCAAAGGCGAAGATGCAAGCTGCAGCACACAGGCACAGTGTGGGCAGCCTTCAGACTTAGAGAAAACTGATGCCGATTTTTGCCCCAAAAGGCGAGAAATTACTGCTTAAGAGACTCAGTCAAATAAGCAGGAGGTATTTTATTACGACGTCGGAGAAATCCTAAAATGGGATTTCTAAATCTTTACAGCAAAAGCATACCTTTTTATACAGTTTTAGGTTTGGGATTACATCATATTCATGCATATACATATGGGGAGTGGTGTAGGCGGAGCGTGGGCGGGGACTTCTCTTTTGAGGATCTTCTCAGGGGTCGTTCCGGTCGGCCTTCATTAGCTTCGAGGAGTCTTCCTCTTTAAACTTTTGAACCTCTCCCCAAATTTGGTCAATTCCCGGTGTAGTTGGCTTAGTCTCCAGGCCTTGGCAAGGGTCTCAGGGTCAATTTGACATGTTGGCCCTAAACGTGCTTTACCCAGCAGTTGTTCTTGACTCTGAAATGCACTGAACTTATCACTGTCTGTCCTTATCTCTTTCCTGTCATTATGTTCCATACCTTACCCAATTTATTGCTCTATGTGATTTCCTAACATTGAATATTTCCCATAACTGCTTTATATTCTATGCTTTAACCCATCATCTCTTGAAAGTAACTGTTTTAGGGGCTTCATTTCCCTCCTTTTCTTATAACTTACGAATTTTTTCGTCAAGTTCTAATCCTTCGGGGCGTTGATACGCCCGCACCATCGCCCAAATCATTTGGATCTTACTCATCAAGGATTTCAGCCTCCACCACAAGCATAGGTTCATAAAAGTCAGTATAAGCATTGCTATAGTTAAAATTAGTATCGGGTATACCAGGTAATGAAAGACCTGTGTTGCTGTTGGGGAAAATCCTGTGAAAACGTCTCACCAGTGATGTTGGCCTACTTGTTTTACTTCAGTCAGGATGTTTTTTTATTCTTTCTGAGTTGTGTTCTACCTGTAGGACCATGCGCTTAACTGTTTGGTTTACTTTTTGCACCAGTCTTCTTACTTTTGGATGCACGAGCATCGCCTTAAGAACCTCGACATCCATACCTATCTGTAATTTTGGCAACTCATGATACAGGTCGTAGTCTGCATTAATTAGCTGCTGGGTGGTTACAGGAGCGGTATAGTTAAAATCACAACCTATAATCTTGGTAAAATTACATTCACAAAAGTTAGTATTGTTAGTTTCCTCTTGGCAACTATCTACAGTTACGTTACTGCAAGCTGTTCTGACGCAGGTGCATCCATTCCCTACATAATAAACCTGCGACCGTACTCTATTGTGTAGAAGCATTTCAAAAGTGCATACACTATTTTTAGCATCTAAGTATAAATCTTCTGTTTTTATTATAGCATTTTACATATGTATCTTAGTTGCCCCCTAGGAATACATGCTTCTGTATTAACAGACTGCCACTTATTTTTGGCGTCATCATAACTCGCCCAAACATTATGATCTACTGGCCTAACAAGGACATTCTGATGTATGGTCCCTAAGGTAAGGATAGGGAAAATCGCCCTTTCCTCTGCAGCACTGATGGTAAGAACATAGGCTTCAATGTGCTCATGCTGTGGTACATAAGTAAAGTTTACTAATTGCCACCAGGCTTGATGGTCCCTTTCAAATTGTGTAGTATGACTATCCTTCAGTATCGTTTCTCTTATTTCCTGGGACAGCGTTCTTGACGTTCTTTCTCTTATTATCCCTGCTGCCACTGACTGTACCCACTGTTGTGTTTGTGTGCATTGGATAGCAAGCGCAATTTCCTTGCTAATGTCTCCTGTATAGCCGGCAATTCTAGCAAAATCTTCAGCAGTGTGATTTGCTACCAGGGTTAGTAACCTAACTACCAGTGATTGTGTTTCTGCCAATGTAAGCATGGATAAACTCAGGGGCACTTTAAGTTTTCTTAAGTTGGTGGTGACAGTACTCAATTTGTTAACCAATATCTCTTAATCTATGGTATTCGGTATTTCAAATTCAGTGCCGACCCATCTACTTATATCCCTTTGCGCCCGCCTGTGATAAGACCTAGTAGCTAGCCATGCTTCTCATCCTTTAAGGCTTTGTTGTATGAACGGTTGACAGTCCTTTTGCAGATGGGTAATGTTAGTCTGAATATTCATCTGCACCTTTTTCAGAGAGTACGTGGGGTCTAGCAGCAGTTTCAGTTTATCTGACCTCCTTATTACCTGGGGCCCGATAAAGGTTAAGTTATGCACCTTTCTACATTCAATTGGTAGAGTAATTTCTTGGGGCAAGTCTAAATTTGGATATAAGGAGATCACGTCTTCCGGTGATGCCACTTCGTATCTGGTAACACGTCTGGGGAAACTAGTACCCTGTTCCAGCGTTTTCGACTCCCTTTTACATGCGAACGTCATCGACTGATTTAACCTAAATGCCATCTCACACTGTGCTTTCCCTTCCTCGGGACCGCTAGATGCTACGATCTTTCCTACAGGAAAGAGGAGAGGGTGAGGGTCAAAGGTTATATTTTGAGGATGTAGTTCCCCAAGTGAATCTTCTCTATAAATTACCGAGTTTCGGGGTTGTGATCCAGGTGGATCTTCCCTGAAGTCACTCTACAGACATGAAATTGGGCCCTTTTGCTGGATCCAAACGGTGGGCTTGCCCATTTTCACTGGACTAAAGGTAATCAGATTATGTTCAAAAGTTGGCATCAAGGGTTGGATTGTTAATACCAGCCGCCTTGTTTTTCCTTCTACTGGGTCAAGTTCCCGGCACCCAATTTGGATTTGATCTCCCTTCTGTGCCACTAGGTATGTCCGCTTATCCTATTCTTCTTTTGGGTATGGCTGATTGTTACGTAAGGCATAAACCTCGAAATAGGGCCCCTTCATCCCTGACTCCGGGTGAATACACTGGTGTACATTGGACCATGGGTCTATTGGGGCAGAGTTTCGAGGAAAAACTACATTCTGCCCGAATTGTATGGATGTTAGAAAAATAACTATCATAAGTATGGTTTCCCCCATTGATCTTCCTACCATTTGTATTTAATGTCAGTTTGTGCTGGATTCTCTCGTGATCCCGAGGGGTCAGCTGATTCAGAAGGCTCCACATCCAAGGCAGGTCTTATCCATTTAGCTGGGATCCAAAGAGAACTTGGCTGGCATTCATATGGAACCCCAAGGGTTTGATGATCAGGATAGTAGGGGTCTGGAGTGGAATCCGGGTCACGGTGTCTACTCCTCTTGTTTACTCCCCGGTGCTTTCTTGACCCGTGAGTAATGGATCCACGTAGGTCGCTCCTTGATTCGAACCGCGGTGAAGGTGGTCAGCAGTACTTGGAAAGGTCCCTCCCACTTTTCTTGTAGGGGTTTTCCTAAAAGATTTTTAACATACACCCAATCACCGGGATTAAAAGGATACAACTTACAGTTAGGTTGTTTAGGTTGGTGATCAATCACCACCGCAGCATTCTTGTCAAATTGCTTCCCCACCATAATCACATAGTCATAAATATACTGATTACTTATTTGATCTACAGCGTCCCCATTTACAGTTTGCATAGCATAAGGTCTGCCGTACAGAATTTCGAACGGGCTTAGCCTTTTTTTCGATCTTGGCTTGACTCTCAGTCTAAGCAGAGCAATAGGCAAAGCTTGATACCAATGCAAATTAGTCTCCTGGCATATTTTGGCAATCTGCTGCTTAATAAGATGGTTCATCTTTTCCACCTGGCCGCTGGCCTGTGGGCGATAGGGCGTGTGTAATTGCCATTTGATTTGTAGTGCTTTGCTTATTGCCCTTACCACTTTTGCACAGAAATGTGTACCCCTATCCGAAGAAATGCTCTTCGGTACCCCAAACCGTGGAATGATTTTATTCAACAGTACTTTGGTCACTTCCCTTTCCTTATTTGTTTTGCAAGGGAATGCTTCAGGCCACCCAGAAAATGTATCAGTTAATACCAGCAAATATCGAAACCCTCCTTTTCTTGGGAGCTCAGAAAAATCAATTTGCCACACTTCACCTGGGAATTTACTTTGATTTATGGCCCCTGGATGTATCTTAGTTCCTGTATTCGGGTTGTTCTTCAAGCACCTCTCACACTGGGATGTGACATGTTTTACAGTGGTGAACAATTTTGGTCCTGCTATCCGAGCCTGCAAATACTGATATAGCGGGTCCAAACTCCAATGGGCTTTCTCGTGTTCTGCTTTCACAAACTGCCACATCGTATTCCCTGGTATTATTAACTGTCCCGTTTCCAATTGACCCCAACCATTTTCTAACATTTTACCTTTATTTCTCTGAATCCACCTGTGATCTGACTCCTGATATTCTGGCCGAAAATTTGTGTCTAACTTACCTGGTACTAGAGCTGCTACTTTTATTTTTTCAGTTTTTGCAGCAGCTAATTTAGCCTCTGCGTCTGCTTTTCTATTCCTTATCTCCGGGATAGTGTCCCCCTTTAAATGTCCCTTACAATGCATTATGGCCACCTGTGCTGGGAGCTGGACTGCTTCCAGCAGTCGCAGGACCTCTTTTGCGTGTTTGACTGTTTTTCCTTGAGCAGTTAACAGTCTTCTTTCTTTCCAGATGGCCCCATGAGCATGTACGACGGAAAAGGCATACTTAGAGTCTGTCCATATGTTGATCCGCATGTTCTCCGCCAATTCCAGGGCTCGAATCAGAGCTATCAGTTCTGCCTTCTGGGCTGAAGTCCCTGCGGGTAAAGGGTTCGACTCAATTACCTCTTCTGCGGTGGTAATTGCATAGCCGGCCATTCTCACTCCCTGCCTCACGAAGCTGCTTCCATCCGTGAACCAGTCGTCCGCATCTTCGAATGGTTCTTCTTTGAGGTCCGGGCGGCTGGAGTAGACGGCCTCAATTGTTTCCAGGCAGTCGTGCTCGATCGGCTCTGCTGGGGCTCTCCCTTCTAGGAATAAAGCTGGGTTCACAATGTTAGTGACCTGAATAGTCACGTCATCTGACTCAGCCAAAATGGCCTGGTATTTTAAAAATCTGGAAGGTGACAGCCAGTGGTTACCTTTCTGCTCCAACACAGCTGAGACGGTGTGAGACACCAGCACCGTTACCTTTTGGCCGAGCGTGAGTTTCCTGGCCTCTTCGATATTAATGATTACTGCGGCCACTGCTCTCAGGCAGCCAGGCCATCCCTTGCTTACTTCATCCAACTGTTTGGAGAAGTAGGCCACAGCTCTCTTACGTGGTCCTAACTGCTGTGCCAGGACTCCTAGGGCCATCCCCTGTCGCTCGTGGGAGAACAGCCAGAATGGTTTTGATACATCTGGGAGACCTAAAGCTGGTGCTCTCATTAGCTCCTGTTTCAGCTTTTTGAAGGCCCCCTCTGCTTCGGGAGTCCAAATTAGGACACTCTTGGTCTCTTTCAACAAATTATACAGCGGTTTAGCGAGCATCCCGTACTGGTAGATCCATAGCCGACACCAACCTGTCATCCCCAGGAAGGCACGCAGTTCTCTCACCGTCTCTGGTTTAGGCATCTGGCAGATGGCCTCTTTTCTGGCTGCTCCCAGGGATCGCTGTCCTCTGGAGACTTCGTATCCCAGGTACACCACTTCTTTTTGCACCAGCTGCGCTTTCTGTTGGGAGACTCGATATCCACTTAAACCCAGAAAGTTTAACAGGGAAATAGTCCATGCAATGCACTCTTCTTCTGTCACTGTTGTTATTAGGAGGTCGTCTACGTACTGTAGGAGAGTGCCATCTCCCAGCGGCCTTTCCCACTGTTCTAACTCTTTGGCTAACTGATTCCCGAAAATCGTGGGGGAGTTACACCATCCTTGGGGTAATACTGTCCACGTAAGTTGGGTCTTTCTTCCTCTATCCACAAATTCTCACTCAAAGGCAAAAATCTTTTGACTCTCAGGAGCTAAAGGAAGGCAGAAGAATGCGTCTTTCAAATCCAATACGGTGAACCATGTCAAACTATCTTTCAGTTTAGTTAAAAGCGTGTATGGGTTAGCAACTACCGGATGTAATGTCTTGGTTATCTTATTTACTGCTCTCAAGTCTTGGGACTAATCTATAAGTTCCATTAGGTTTCTTTACTGGCAGAATTGGGGTGTTAAAATCTGATTCACATTCTATCAATAATCCTAATTCTAAGAACTTTTTAATTATGGGCTCGATTCCCTTTCTATCTTCTAACTTCAGTGGGTATTGTTTCCTAACCACCGGCCTTGCTCCAGGTATAAGTTCAATAATGATAGGTGTTGCTTGTTTTGATTTCCCAGGTGTATCAGTAGCTCATACTAGTGGGTATACTTCACTTAGGATTCGCCTGATGTTATGATTCTCAGGCTTTGGTTCTACACAGCTGATTGTCAGGCTTAGAGCTGTGATCAGCTGTTCTTCACTTACTTGGAATTCCAATTTGTCTTTGTTAAACTTTATTATAGCTCTCAAATTTTCCAATAGATCTCTCTCCAATAAGGGCTTTGGCGAATTTGGTAAATACAGGAACTGATGAATTCTCATTTGTTTTCCAATTTTGTATTTGATGGGTTTTAAAAAGTAAGCTTTTTCTGGTTGGCCTGTTGTTCCCACAACTTGCACAAATTCATCACTTTTAGGTACCAATTCCTGATTTAGAACCGAAAAGGTTGCTCCCGTATCAATCAAAAAGTCCAATTCCTTTTCACCTTCTCCTAGCTCTATTTTAACCAGTGGGTCTGCTAGGGAACGGCCCACCGGTCCCCCTCAGTCGTTATCCTGTTGTGTGGCCGTAGTAGTGCCCAATAGTCTCTCCCTTAACTGGGGGCATTCCTGCTTCCAGTGTCCCATTTTCAGGCAGTACGCACACTGGTTTGGCCCCACTCTAGTTGGGTGGGGTTGGAGTCTCCCCCCCCTTCTTGCCGGATTGCCTCTACCTCTTCCCCTGGTTCCAGGTCCCGAGTAACTTGTATTCTGAGCTGTCACGGCTACAGCCACCACTCGAGCTATCTTCCTGTCCTCCTTTTTTTTCTCTTCAATTTCTCTATTATTATACACCTTCCATGCCTCATTTAGCAGTGTCTCCAGGTTTTTATTTGCTGGATGCTCAAGCTTTTGCAATTTCTTCCTGATGTCTGGATTACTTTGTCCCATCATTAATCCTAACAGGTGTTGTTTCCCTTCTTCCGTCGCTGGGTCTAGGGGTGTGTATTGTCTCATGGCTGCCCTAAGTCTATCCAAGAACTCTGATGGGGTCTCATCCTTTCCCTGCCTGATGTCATATAGCATTGACCAATTGATAGCCTTGGGGATCGCGTTACGCAAGCCCATTGCTATCAGTTTTCTATACTGCACTAACCGCTGATAGTGGTCTGCATTGCCCGGGTCCCATTCTGGTTTGCTGCTGGGAAAATTATCTTCTAGTCTCCCCGATAATAGTTGAGCATGTTGCTTTCCTGTTTCCAATACGAGTTCCCTTTCTGTATCTGTCAGCTCTGACAACATCACCTCTATATCCTCCCAATCAATATCCAAATTCTTTACCATTAATTCAAACCTCTTTGTTATTCCCTCCGGATTCCTTCTAAAATTCTTTGCCTCATCCCTCCAATTATTTAAATCATTGGTCGAGAACGGCACCTTTACTCTTGTCCTTTCCCCTACCATTGGCACAACTTGTCGGAGGGGAGCTATCGTGTGGTTCCCCCCCTCTCTTTGCTTTGCTTCCTCCCGTGCCACAGATCTGGTATAATACGAGTGGCTGATCCCTTCCCCGGGATCTTTTTCCTGTACCTCGGTGCCTTCTCGATTCTTTCTCTTTCTTTCGACCTTAACGGGCTAGCCTTCCCCCAACTCTTATCTAACTCCTGGTTTGGGGAGGGGCCCTGGATGGTATTCCCACAGGCTTATTTCACTCTCTTTTCCATTGTCCCTCCTTGTTAGCTTAAGACATCGCTGCCCAATGCTACATGCATCGCAGCAACGTTCTTTAGGTTTTGAGCCTTTTTTATCCTTTTCCAGGGCTAGTACCAGAGGGTCTTGAGGGGCTGCATTAATTCCACACTCCTTTTGCCACTCAGGTTTATTCCTCAGGGTGAAGAACATGTCTGCATACATCACCTCATCCCATTTATTGAGCCGGCGGAGGAAGAGCATTAGTTGTAAAATGGTATTATAATTAATTGTCCCCTCTGGTGGCCATTTCTCACCATCATCCAATTTATACAACGGCCACCACTGCGTGCAGTATTTAAGGAGTGTCTTTTTACTTATATTTCCTTTTGGAATCCCCCCTAAGTCCTTCCAATGCTTCAGAATACATCCTAAGGGGGTTTTCATATTTATATCTTTGCTCGGTTGACTCCCCATTGCTATTTTCTGGGTCGGTGTTTCTTATCTCACTAAGTAAATCTCCTTCCCACAAGCACTATATACCAGTTTATCTTAGCACCTCATTCATACAATATCCAAGCGCTTCGTCCTTTTCTGACCTGGCCTCTCGCGAGGGACAGGAACTGCAGAGCCGGACTCCCACTCGCTTCGCAGCCGGGCTGCGTCTCAGACACACTCTCTCATACACGGTGCCAATTCATTCAAACTGTCCTACCTTTCCGTTCTATCAGAATACACTGCTTTACCGTAAAATGTCGCCGGCAGACCATAAGATACCGATATTGGTCGGCTCCAGGCTGTCACACACTCGCAAAACTGTAAATCAATAGTACGGTTTTGCCGATAATATCACAACAAATTTCAGACAACATAAAAACCACTTAACTCGTCCCTTTGCAAAAATCTTACAGTCAATACATCAAAGCATATAACAGGGTTAAACAAAGGTATAAAACGTATACACTCCTTCCAAGTTCCTCCAAGGGAGTGGAGAAAATTGGACCGAGTCCCGGAATTTAGTTCAGTTTAGATAAAAACAAAAACTGACCACTCTTTTTAACCCTTAAATCACAGTTTCAAACAAACCAACAAGATCAATACAAGAAGAACAAGTGCATCAGAGTCTTGCCTCTTTTTTTCTTACTCTCCTTATTATTTTTCTTTTTTTTTTTTTTTTTCTTTTTTTTTTTTTTTTTTTTTTTTCCAATTACCAAAAGGTACCCACCAAAGGCATCAATTACTGGTTAGCAAAGACACCAATTACCAAAAGGTACCCACCAAAGGCATCAATTACTGGTTAGCAAAGACACCAATTACCAAAAGGTACCCACCAAAGGCATCAATTACTGGTTAGCAAAGACACCAATTACCAAAAGGTACCCACCAAAGGCATCAATTACTGGTTAGCAAAGACACCAATTACCAAAAGGTACCCACCAAAGGCATCAATTACTGGTTAGCAAAGACACCAATTACCAAAAGGTACCCACCAAAGGCATCAATTACTGGTTAGCAAAGACACCAATTACCAAAAGGTACCCACCAAAGGCATCAATTACTGGTTAGCAAAGACACCAATTACCAAAAGGTACCCACCAAAGGCATCAATTACTGGTTAGCAAAGACACCAATTACCAAAAGGTACCCAAAAATACCAATTAGGGATTTTTTACCAGAGCGTCCTCTGGTTTACCCTCCGGTGGTCACGTCTGACCCCGTGTTCCCATAAAGCGCTTTATCCTAAAACCAATGAACAATGATAAAAATACCTCTTTAATTTGGAGCAGGAGAAGCAGGAGATGCAGGGAACCCTTCGTCCACCAAAGAGCGCTTGGTCCGAGGGGGAGTCTCTTCTGACAAAAAGTCGTCAGGGGCGCCCAGAGGGTCCCAGCCCCGGACCCAGCGAGGGGACTCCTCAGATCCTGGATCCCCTGCTTCGTCCCATCTGGGTCGCCAGAAATGATGCCGATTTTTGCCCCAAAAGGCGAGAAATTACTGCTTAAGAGACTCAGTCAAATAAGCAGGAGGTATTTTATTACGACGTCGGAGAAATCCTAAAATGGGATTTCTAAATCTTTACAGCAAAAGCATACCTTTTTATACAGTTTTAGGTTTGGGATTACATCATATTCATGCATATACATATGGGGAGTGGTGTAGGCGGAGCGTGGGCGGGGACTTCTCTTTTGAGGATCTTCTCAGGGGTCGTTCCGGTCGGCCTTCATTAGCTTCGAGGAGTCTTCCTCTTTAAACTTTTGAACCTCTCCCCAAATTTGGTCAATTCCCGGTGTAGTTGGCTTAGTCTCCAGGCCTTGGCAAGGGTCTCAGGGTCAATTTGACATGTTGGCCCTAAACGTGCTTTACCCAGCAGTTGTTCTTGACTCTGAAATGCACTGAACTTATCACTGTCTGTCCTTATCTCTTTCCTGTCATTATGTTCCATACCTTACCCAATTTATTGCTCTATGTGATTTCCTAACATTGAATATTTCCCATAACTGCTTTATATTCTATGCTTTAACCCATCATCTCTTGAAAGTAACTGTTTTAGGGGCTTCATTTCCCTCCTTTTCTTATAACTTACGAATTTTTTCGTCAAGTTCTAATCCTTCGGGGCGTTGATACGCCCGCACCATCGCCCAAATCATTTGGATCTTACTCATCAAGGATTTCAGCCTCCACCACAAGCATAGGTTCATAAAAGTCAGTATAAGCATTGCTATAGTTAAAATTAGTATCGGGTATACCAGGTAATGAAAGACCTGTGTTGCTGTTGGGGAAAATCCTGTGAAAACGTCTCACCAGTGATGTTGGCCTACTTGTTTTACTTCAGTCAGGATGTTTTTTTATTCTTTCTGAGTTGTGTTCTACCTGTAGGACCATGCGCTTAACTGTTTGGTTTACTTTTTGCACCAGTCTTCTTACTTTTGGATGCACGAGCATCGCCTTAAGAACCTCGACATCCATACCTATCTGTAATTTTGGCAACTCATGATACAGGTCGTAGTCTGCATTAATTAGCTGCTGGGTGGTTACAGGAGCGGTATAGTTAAAATCACAACCTATAATCTTGGTAAAATTACATTCACAAAAGTTAGTATTGTTAGTTTCCTCTTGGCAACTATCTACAGTTACGTTACTGCAAGCTGTTCTGACGCAGGTGCATCCATTCCCTACATAATAAACCTGCGACCGTACTCTATTGTGTAGAAGCATTTCAAAAGTGCATACACTATTTTTAGCATCTAAGTATAAATCTTCTGTTTTTATTATAGCATTTTACATATGTATCTTAGTTGCCCCCTAGGAATACATGCTTCTGTATTAACAGACTGCCACTTATTTTTGGCGTCATCATAACTCGCCCAAACATTATGATCTACTGGCCTAACAAGGACATTCTGATGTATGGTCCCTAAGGTAAGGATAGGGAAAATCGCCCTTTCCTCTGCAGCACTGATGGTAAGAACATAGGCTTCAATGTGCTCATGCTGTGGTACATAAGTAAAGTTTACTAATTGCCACCAGGCTTGATGGTCCCTTTCAAATTGTGTAGTATGACTATCCTTCAGTATCGTTTCTCTTATTTCCTGGGACAGCGTTCTTGACGTTCTTTCTCTTATTATCCCTGCTGCCACTGACTGTACCCACTGTTGTGTTTGTGTGCATTGGATAGCAAGCGCAATTTCCTTGCTAATGTCTCCTGTATAGCCGGCAATTCTAGCAAAATCTTCAGCAGTGTGATTTGCTACCAGGGTTAGTAACCTAACTACCAGTGATTGTGTTTCTGCCAATGTAAGCATGGATAAACTCAGGGGCACTTTAAGTTTTCTTAAGTTGGTGGTGACAGTACTCAATTTGTTAACCAATATCTCTTAATCTATGGTATTCGGTATTTCAAATTCAGTGCCGACCCATCTACTTATATCCCTTTGCGCCCGCCTGTGATAAGACCTAGTAGCTAGCCATGCTTCTCATCCTTTAAGGCTTTGTTGTATGAACGGTTGACAGTCCTTTTGCAGATGGGTAATGTTAGTCTGAATATTCATCTGCACCTTTTTCAGAGAGTACGTGGGGTCTAGCAGCAGTTTCAGTTTATCTGACCTCCTTATTACCTGGGGCCCGATAAAGGTTAAGTTATGCACCTTTCTACATTCAATTGGTAGAGTAATTTCTTGGGGCAAGTCTAAATTTGGATATAAGGAGATCACGTCTTCCGGTGATGCCACTTCGTATCTGGTAACACGTCTGGGGAAACTAGTACCCTGTTCCAGCGTTTTCGACTCCCTTTTACATGCGAACGTCATCGACTGATTTAACCTAAATGCCATCTCACACTGTGCTTTCCCTTCCTCGGGACCGCTAGATGCTACGATCTTTCCTACAGGAAAGAGGAGAGGGTGAGGGTCAAAGGTTATATTTTGAGGATGTAGTTCCCCAAGTGAATCTTCTCTATAAATTACCGAGTTTCGGGGTTGTGATCCAGGTGGATCTTCCCTGAAGTCACTCTACAGACATGAAATTGGGCCCTTTTGCTGGATCCAAACGGTGGGCTTGCCCATTTTCACTGGACTAAAGGTAATCAGATTATGTTCAAAAGTTGGCATCAAGGGTTGGATTGTTAATACCAGCCGCCTTGTTTTTCCTTCTACTGGGTCAAGTTCCCGGCACCCAATTTGGATTTGATCTCCCTTCTGTGCCACTAGGTATGTCCGCTTATCCTATTCTTCTTTTGGGTATGGCTGATTGTTACGTAAGGCATAAACCTCGAAATAGGGCCCCTTCATCCCTGACTCCGGGTGAATACACTGGTGTACATTGGACCATGGGTCTATTGGGGCAGAGTTTCGAGGAAAAACTACATTCTGCCCGAATTGTATGGATGTTAGAAAAATAACTATCATAAGTATGGTTTCCCCCATTGATCTTCCTACCATTTGTATTTAATGTCAGTTTGTGCTGGATTCTCTCGTGATCCCGAGGGGTCAGCTGATTCAGAAGGCTCCACATCCAAGGCAGGTCTTATCCATTTAGCTGGGATCCAAAGAGAACTTGGCTGGCATTCATATGGAACCCCAAGGGTTTGATGATCAGGATAGTAGGGGTCTGGAGTGGAATCCGGGTCACGGTGTCTACTCCTCTTGTTTACTCCCCGGTGCTTTCTTGACCCGTGAGTAATGGATCCACGTAGGTCGCTCCTTGATTCGAACCGCGGTGAAGGTGGTCAGCAGTACTTGGAAAGGTCCCTCCCACTTTTCTTGTAGGGGTTTTCCTAAAAGATTTTTAACATACACCCAATCACCGGGATTAAAAGGATACAACTTACAGTTAGGTTGTTTAGGTTGGTGATCAATCACCACCGCAGCATTCTTGTCAAATTGCTTCCCCACCATAATCACATAGTCATAAATATACTGATTACTTATTTGATCTACAGCGTCCCCATTTACAGTTTGCATAGCATAAGGTCTGCCGTACAGAATTTCGAACGGGCTTAGCCTTTTTTTCGATCTTGGCTTGACTCTCAGTCTAAGCAGAGCAATAGGCAAAGCTTGATACCAATGCAAATTAGTCTCCTGGCATATTTTGGCAATCTGCTGCTTAATAAGATGGTTCATCTTTTCCACCTGGCCGCTGGCCTGTGGGCGATAGGGCGTGTGTAATTGCCATTTGATTTGTAGTGCTTTGCTTATTGCCCTTACCACTTTTGCACAGAAATGTGTACCCCTATCCGAAGAAATGCTCTTCGGTACCCCAAACCGTGGAATGATTTTATTCAACAGTACTTTGGTCACTTCCCTTTCCTTATTTGTTTTGCAAGGGAATGCTTCAGGCCACCCAGAAAATGTATCAGTTAATACCAGCAAATATCGAAACCCTCCTTTTCTTGGGAGCTCAGAAAAATCAATTTGCCACACTTCACCTGGGAATTTACTTTGATTTATGGCCCCTGGATGTATCTTAGTTCCTGTATTCGGGTTGTTCTTCAAGCACCTCTCACACTGGGATGTGACATGTTTTACAGTGGTGAACAATTTTGGTCCTGCTATCCGAGCCTGCAAATACTGATATAGCGGGTCCAAACTCCAATGGGCTTTCTCGTGTTCTGCTTTCACAAACTGCCACATCGTATTCCCTGGTATTATTAACTGTCCCGTTTCCAATTGACCCCAACCATTTTCTAACATTTTACCTTTATTTCTCTGAATCCACCTGTGATCTGACTCCTGATATTCTGGCCGAAAATTTGTGTCTAACTTACCTGGTACTAGAGCTGCTACTTTTATTTTTTCAGTTTTTGCAGCAGCTAATTTAGCCTCTGCGTCTGCTTTTCTATTCCTTATCTCCGGGATAGTGTCCCCCTTTAAATGTCCCTTACAATGCATTATGGCCACCTGTGCTGGGAGCTGGACTGCTTCCAGCAGTCGCAGGACCTCTTTTGCGTGTTTGACTGTTTTTCCTTGAGCAGTTAACAGTCTTCTTTCTTTCCAGATGGCCCCATGAGCATGTACGACGGAAAAGGCATACTTAGAGTCTGTCCATATGTTGATCCGCATGTTCTCCGCCAATTCCAGGGCTCGAATCAGAGCTATCAGTTCTGCCTTCTGGGCTGAAGTCCCTGCGGGTAAAGGGTTCGACTCAATTACCTCTTCTGCGGTGGTAATTGCATAGCCGGCCATTCTCACTCCCTGCCTCACGAAGCTGCTTCCATCCGTGAACCAGTCGTCCGCATCTTCGAATGGTTCTTCTTTGAGGTCCGGGCGGCTGGAGTAGACGGCCTCAATTGTTTCCAGGCAGTCGTGCTCGATCGGCTCTGCTGGGGCTCTCCCTTCTAGGAATAAAGCTGGGTTCACAATGTTAGTGACCTGAATAGTCACGTCATCTGACTCAGCCAAAATGGCCTGGTATTTTAAAAATCTGGAAGGTGACAGCCAGTGGTTACCTTTCTGCTCCAACACAGCTGAGACGGTGTGAGACACCAGCACCGTTACCTTTTGGCCGAGCGTGAGTTTCCTGGCCTCTTCGATATTAATGATTACTGCGGCCACTGCTCTCAGGCAGCCAGGCCATCCCTTGCTTACTTCATCCAACTGTTTGGAGAAGTAGGCCACAGCTCTCTTACGTGGTCCTAACTGCTGTGCCAGGACTCCTAGGGCCATCCCCTGTCGCTCGTGGGAGAACAGCCAGAATGGTTTTGATACATCTGGGAGACCTAAAGCTGGTGCTCTCATTAGCTCCTGTTTCAGCTTTTTGAAGGTCCCCTCTGCTTCGGGAGTCCAAATTAGGACACTCTTGGTCTCTTTCAACAAATTATACAGCGGTTTAGCGAGCATCCCGTACTGGTAGATCCATAGCCGACACCAACCTGTCATCCCCAGGAAGGCACGCAGTTCTCTCACCGTCTCTGGTTTAGGCATCTGGCAGATGGCCTCTTTTCTGGCTGCTCCCAGGGATCGCTGTCCTCTGGAGACTTCGTATCCCAGGTACACCACTTCTTTTTGCACCAGCTGCGCTTTCTGTTGGGAGACTCGATATCCACTTAAACCCAGAAAGTTTAACAGGGAAATAGTCCATGCAATGCACTCTTCTTCTGTCACTGTTGTTATTAGGAGGTCGTCTACGTACTGTAGGAGAGTGCCATCTCCCAGCGGCCTTTCCCACTGTTCTAACTCTTTGGCTAACTGATTCCCGAAAATCGTGGGGGAGTTACACCATCCTTGGGGTAATACTGTCCACGTAAGTTGGGTCTTTCTTCCTCTATCCACAAATTCTCACTCAAAGGCAAAAATCTTTTGACTCTCAGGAGCTAAAGGAAGGCAGAAGAATGCGTCTTTCAAATCCAATACGGTGAACCATGTCAAACTATCTTTCAGTTTAGTTAAAAGCGTGTATGGGTTAGCAACTACCGGATGTAATGTCTTGGTTATCTTATTTACTGCTCTCAAGTCTTGGGACTAATCTATAAGTTCCATTAGGTTTCTTTACTGGCAGAATTGGGGTGTTAAAATCTGATTCACATTCTATCAATAATCCTAATTCTAAGAACTTTTTAATTATGGGCTCGATTCCCTTTCTATCTTCTAACTTCAGTGGGTATTGTTTCCTAACCACCGGCCTTGCTCCAGGTATAAGTTCAATAATGATAGGTGTTGCTTGTTTTGATTTCCCAGGTGTATCAGTAGCTCATACTAGTGGGTATACTTCACTTAGGATTCGCCTGATGTTATGATTCTCAGGCTTTGGTTCTACACAGCTGATTGTCAGGCTTAGAGCTGTGATCAGCTGTTCTTCACTTACTTGGAATTCCAATTTGTCTTTGTTAAACTTTATTATAGCTCTCAAATTTTCCAATAGATCTCTCTCCAATAAGGGCTTTGGCGAATTTGGTAAATACAGGAACTGATGAATTCTCATTTGTTTTCCAATTTTGTATTTGATGGGTTTTAAAAAGTAAGCTTTTTCTGGTTGGCCTGTTGTTCCCACAACTTGCACAAATTCATCACTTTTAGGTACCAATTCCTGATTTAGAACCGAAAAGGTTGCTCCCGTATCAATCAAAAAGTCCAATTCCTTTTCACCTTCTCCTAGCTCTATTTTAACCAGTGGGTCTGCTAGGGAACGGCCCACCGGTCCCCCTCAGTCGTTATCCTGTTGTGTGGCCGTAGTAGTGCCCAATAGTCTCTCCCTTAACTGGGGGCATTCCTGCTTCCAGTGTCCCATTTTCAGGCAGTACGCACACTGGTTTGGCCCCACTCTAGTTGGGTGGGGTTGGAGTCTCCCCCCCCTTCTTGCCGGATTGCCTCTACCTCTTCCCCTGGTTCCAGGTCCCGAGTAACTTGTATTCTGAGCTGTCACGGCTACAGCCACCACTCGAGCTATCTTCCTGTCCTCCTTTTTTTTCTCTTCAATTTCTCTATTATTATACACCTTCCATGCCTCATTTAGCAGTGTCTCCAGGTTTTTATTTGCTGGATGCTCAAGCTTTTGCAATTTCTTCCTGATGTCTGGATTACTTTGTCCCATCATTAATCCTAACAGGTGTTGTTTCCCTTCTTCCGTCGCTGGGTCTAGGGGTGTGTATTGTCTCATGGCTGCCCTAAGTCTATCCAAGAACTCTGATGGGGTCTCATCCTTTCCCTGCCTGATGTCATATAGCATTGACCAATTGATAGCCTTGGGGATCGCGTTACGCAAGCCCATTGCTATCAGTTTTCTATACTGCACTAACCGCTGATAGTGGTCTGCATTGCCCGGGTCCCATTCTGGTTTGCTGCTGGGAAAATTATCTTCTAGTCTCCCCGATAATAGTTGAGCATGTTGCTTTCCTGTTTCCAATACGAGTTCCCTTTCTGTATCTGTCAGCTCTGACAACATCACCTCTATATCCTCCCAATCAATATCCAAATTCTTTACCATTAATTCAAACCTCTTTGTTATTCCCTCCGGATTCCTTCTAAAATTCTTTGCCTCATCCCTCCAATTATTTAAATCATTGGTCGAGAACGGCACCTTTACTCTTGTCCTTTCCCCTACCATTGGCACAACTTGTCGGAGGGGAGCTATCGTGTGGTTCCCCCCCTCTCTTTGCTTTGCTTCCTCCCGTGCCACAGATCTGGTATAATACGAGTGGCTGATCCCTTCCCCGGGATCTTTTTCCTGTACCTCGGTGCCTTCTCGATTCTTTCTCTTTCTTTCGACCTTAACGGGCTAGCCTTCCCCCAACTCTTATCTAACTCCTGGTTTGGGGAGGGGCCCTGGATGGTATTCCCACAGGCTTATTTCACTCTCTTTTCCATTGTCCCTCCTTGTTAGCTTAAGACATCGCTGCCCAATGCTACATGCATCGCAGCAACGTTCTTTAGGTTTTGAGCCTTTTTTATCCTTTTCCAGGGCTAGTACCAGAGGGTCTTGAGGGGCTGCATTAATTCCACACTCCTTTTGCCACTCAGGTTTATTCCTCAGGGTGAAGAACATGTCTGCATACATCACCTCATCCCATTTATTGAGCCGGCGGAGGAAGAGCATTAGTTGTAAAATGGTATTATAATTAATTGTCCCCTCTGGTGGCCATTTCTCACCATCATCCAATTTATACAACGGCCACCACTGCGTGCAGTATTTAAGGAGTGTCTTTTTACTTATATTTCCTTTTGGAATCCCCCCTAAGTCCTTCCAATGCTTCAGAATACATCCTAAGGGGGTTTTCATATTTATATCTTTGCTCGGTTGACTCCCCATTGCTATTTTCTGGGTCGGTGTTTCTTATCTCACTAAGTAAATCTCCTTCCCACAAGCACTATATACCAGTTTATCTTAGCACCTCATTCATACAATATCCAAGCGCTTCGTCCTTTTCTGACCTGGCCTCTCGCGAGGGACAGGAACTGCAGAGCCGGACTCCCACTCGCTTCGCAGCCGGGCTGCGTCTCAGACACACTCTCTCATACACGGTGCCAATTCATTCAAACTGTCCTACCTTTCCGTTCTATCAGAATACACTGCTTTACCGTAAAATGTCGCCGGCAGACCATAAGATACCGATATTGGTCGGCTCCAGGCTGTCACACACTCGCAAAACTGTAAATCAATAGTACGGTTTTGCCGATAATATCACAACAAATTTCAGACAACATAAAAACCACTTAACTCGTCCCTTTGCAAAAATCTTACAGTCAATACATCAAAGCATATAACAGGGTTAAACAAAGGTATAAAACGTATACACTCCTTCCAAGTTCCTCCAAGGGAGTGGAGAAAATTGGACCGAGTCCCGGAATTTAGTTCAGTTTAGATAAAAACAAAAACTGACCACTCTTTTTAACCCTTAAATCACAGTTTCAAACAAACCAACAAGATCAATACAAGAAGAACAAGTGCATCAGAGTCTTGCCTCTTTTTTTCTTACTCTCCTTATTATTTTTCTTTTTTTTTTTTTTTTTCTTTTTTTTTTTTTTTTTTTTTTTTCTTTTTTTTTTTTTTTTTTTTTTTTCCAATTACCAAAAGGTACCCACCAAAGGCATCAATTACTGGTTAGCAAAGACACCAATTACCAAAAGGTACCCACCAAAGGCATCAATTACTGGTTAGCAAAGACACCAATTACCAAAAGGTACCCACCAAAGGCATCAATTACTGGTTAGCAAAGACACCAATTACCAAAAGGTACCCACCAAAGGCATCAATTACTGGTTAGCAAAGACACCAATTACCAAAAGGTACCCACCAAAGGCATCAATTACTGGTTAGCAAAGACACCAATTACCAAAAGGTACCCACCAAAGGCATCAATTACTGGTTAGCAAAGACACCAATTACCAAAAGGTACCCACCAAAGGCATCAATTACTGGTTAGCAAAGACACCAATTACCAAAAGGTACCCACCAAAGGCATCAATTACTGGTTAGCAAAGACACCAATTACCAAAAGGTACCCAAAAATACCAATTAGGGATTTTTTACCAGAGCGTCCTCTGGTTTACCCTCCGGTGGTCACGTCTGACCCCGTGTTCCCATAAAGCGCTTTATCCTAAAACCAATGAACAATGATAAAAATACCTCTTTAATTTGGAGCAGGAGAAGCAGGAGATGCAGGGAACCCTTCGTCCACCAAAGAGCGCTTGGTCCGAGGGGGAGTCTCTTCTGACAAAAAGTCGTCAGGGGCGCCCAGAGGGTCCCAGCCCCGGACCCAGCGAGGGGACTCCTCAGATCCTGGATCCCCTGCTTCGTCCCATCTGGGTCGCCAGAAATGATGCCGATTTTTGCCCCAAAAGGCGAGAAATTACTGCTTAAGAGACTCAGTCAAATAAGCAGGAGGTATTTTATTACGACGTCGGAGAAATCCTAAAATGGGATTTCTAAATCTTTACAGCAAAAGCATACCTTTTTATACAGTTTTAGGTTTGGGATTACATCATATTCATGCATATACATATGGGGAGTGGTGTAGGCGGAGCGTGGGCGGGGACTTCTCTTTTGAGGATCTTCTCAGGGGTCGTTCCGGTCGGCCTTCATTAGCTTCGAGGAGTCTTCCTCTTTAAACTTTTGAACCTCTCCCCAAATTTGGTCAATTCCCGGTGTAGTTGGCTTAGTCTCCAGGCCTTGGCAAGGGTCTCAGGGTCAATTTGACATGTTGGCCCTAAACGTGCTTTACCCAGCAGTTGTTCTTGACTCTGAAATGCACTGAACTTATCACTGTCTGTCCTTATCTCTTTCCTGTCATTATGTTCCATACCTTACCCAATTTATTGCTCTATGTGATTTCCTAACATTGAATATTTCCCATAACTGCTTTATATTCTATGCTTTAACCCATCATCTCTTGAAAGTAACTGTTTTAGGGGCTTCAAAACAGTACTTTACCACTCTCCTGCCTTTTCCAGGGTTATTCTATTGGAAAAGAACGAGTTTTGGACAACTACCTTTCATTCTTGCCAAACTCTTTGCAGACCCCCGTGCAAGCTTTAGAACAAGATTTTGGATGTTTTCTTTCCTGGCAGAGTTTCTCCTTGCAAGATATGGTGGAAAAGCTTTTTGCTGAGTGTAGAGCGGCAAGACACGCAGAAGACGCAGATACGCAGCTCTCCGAAGCTAAGTGCCGGTCCCGGGCTTCTTTCGGCACAAACCGCTCTCAGGAGCTCCCTGCGCTCGCCACAATGCTCTGTGTGCGAAGAAGCCGCTTCTTCGCCTCCGGGAGAATCGGCGAGCGGCAGCTTCCCAAAGGCGAAGATGCAAGCTGCAGCACACAGGCACAGTGTGGGCAGCCTTCAGACTCAGAGAAAACAGTACTTTACCACTCTCCTGCCTTTTCCATGGTTATTCTATTGGAAAAGAACGAGTTTTGGACAACTACCTTTCATTCTTGCCAAACTCTTTGCAGACCTCCGTGCAAGCTTTAGAACAAGATTTTGGATGTTTTCTTTCCTGGCAGAGTTTCTCCTTGCAAGATATGCTGGAAAAGCTTTTTGCTGAGTGTAGAGCGGCAAGACACGCAGAAGACGCAGATACGCAGCTCTCCGAAGCTAAGTGCCGGTCCCGGGCTTCTTTCGGCACAAACCGCTCTCAGGAGCTCCCTGCGCTCGCCACAATGCTCTGTGTGCGAAGAAGCCGCTTCTTCGCCTGCGGGAGAATCGGCGAGCGGCAGCTTCCCAAAGGCGAAGATGCAAGCTGCAGCACACAGGCACAGTGTGGGCAGCATTCAGACTCAGAGAAAACAGTACTTTACCACTCTCCTGCCTTTTCCATGGTTATTCTATTGGAAAAGAACGAGTTTTGGACAACTACCTTTCATTCTTGCCAAACTCTTTGCAGACCCCCGTGCAAGCTTTAGAACAAGATTTTGGATGTTTTCTTTCCTGGCAGAGTTTCTCCTTGCAAGATATGCTGGAAAAGCTTTTTGCTGAGTGTAGAGCGGCAAGACACGCAGAAGACGCAGATACGCAGCTCTCCGAAGCTAAGTGCCGGTCCCGGGCTTCTTTCGGCACAAACCGCTCTCAGGAGCTCCCTGCGCTCGCCACAATGCTCTGTGTGCGAAGAAGCCGCTTCTTCGCCTCCGGGAGAATCGGCGAGCGGCAGCTTCCCAAAGGCGAAGATGCAAGCTGCAGCACACAGGCACAGTGTGGGCAGCCTTCAGACTTAGAGAAAACAGTACTTTACCACTCTCCTGCCTTTTCCATGGTTATTCTATTGGAAAAGAACGAGTTTTGGACAACTACCTTTCATTCTTGCCAAACTCTTTGCAGACCCCCGTGCAAGCTTTAGAACAAGTTTTTGGATGTTTTCTTTCCTGGCAGAGTTTCTCCTTGCAAGATATGGTGGAAAAGCTTTTTGCTGAGTGTAGAGCGGCAAGACACGCAGAAGACGCAGATACGCAGCTCTCCGAAGCTAAGTGCCGGTCCCGGGCTTCTTTCGGCACAAACCGCTCTCAGGAGCTCCCTGCGCTCGCCACAATGCTCTGTGTGCGAAGAAGCCGCTTCTTCGCCTGCGGGAGAATCGGCGAGCGGCAGCTTTCCAAAGGCGAAGATGCAAGCTGCAGCACACAGGCACAGTGTGGGCAGCATTCAGACTTAGAGAAAACAGTACTTTACCACTCTCCTGCCTTTTCCATGGTTATTCTATTGGAAAAGAACGAGTTTTGGACAACTACCTTTCATTCTTGCCAAACTCTTTGCAGACCCCCGTGCAAGCTTTAGAACAAGATTTTGGATGTTTTCTTTCCTGGCAGAGTTTCTCCTTGCAAGATATGGTGGAAAAGCTTTTTGCTGAGTGTAGAGCGGCAAGACACGCAGAAGACGCAGATACGCAGCTCTCCGAAGCTAAGTGCCGGTCCCGGGCTTCTTTCGGCACAAACCGCTCTCAGGAGCTCCCTGCGCTCGCCACAATGCTCTGTGTGCGAAGAAGCCGCTTCTTCGCCTCCGGGAGAATCGGCGAGCGGCAGCTTCCCAAAGGCGAAGATGCAAGCTGCAGCACGCAGGCACAGTGTGGGCAGCCTTCAGACTTAGAGAAAACAGTACTTGACCACTCTCCTGCCTTTTCCATGGTTATTCTATTGGAAAAGAACGAGTTTTGGACAACTACCTTTCATTCTTGCCAAACTCTTTGCAGACCCCCGTGCAAGCTTTAGAACAAGATTTTGGATGTTTTCTTTCCTGGCAGAGTTTCTCCTTGCAAGATATGGTGGAAAAGCTTTTTGCTGAGTGTAGAGCGGCAAGACACGCAGAAGACGCAGATACGCAGCTCTCCGAAGCTAAGTGCCGGTCCCGGGCTTCTTTCGGCACAAACCGCTCTCAGGAGCTCCCTGCGCTCGCCACAATGCTCTGTGTGCGAAGAAGCCGCTTCTTCGCCTCCGGGAGAATCGGCGAGCGGCAGCTTCCCAAAGGCGAAGATGCAAGCTGCAGCACACAGGCACAGTGTGGGCAGCCTTCAGACTTAGAGAAAACAGTACTTTACCACTCTCCTGCCTTTTCCAGGGTTATTCTATTGGAAAAGAACGAGTTTTGGACAACTACCTTTCATTCTTGCCAAACTCTTTGCAGACCCCCGTGCAAGCTTTAGAACAAGATTTTGGATGTTTTCTTCCCTGGCAGAGTTTCTCCTTGCAAGATATGGTGGAAAAGCTTTTTGCTGAGTGTAGAGCGGCAAGACACGCAGAAGACGCAGATACGCAGCTCTCCGAAGCTAAGTGCCGGTCCCGGGCTTCTTTCGGCACAAACCGCTCTCAGGAGCTCCCTGCGCTCGCCACAATGCTCTGTGTGCGAAGAAGCCGCTTCTTCGCCTCCGGGAGAATCGGCGAGCGGCAGCTTCCCAAAGGCGAAGATGCAAGCTGCAGCACACAGGCACAGTGTGGGCAGCATTCAGACTTAGAGAAAACAGTACTTTACCACTCTCCTGCCTTTTCCAGGGTTATTCTATTGGAAAAGAACGAGTTTTGGACAACTACCTTTCATACTTGCCAAACTCTTTGCAGACCCCCGTGCAAGCTTTAGAACAAGATTTTGGATGTTTTCTTTCCTGGCAGAGTTTCTCCTTGCAAGATATGGTGGAAAAGCTTTTTGCTGAGTGTAGAGCGGCAAGACACGCAGAAGACGCAGATACGCAGCTCTCCGAAGCTAAGTGCCGGTCCCGGGCTTCTTTCGGCACAAACCGCTCTCAGGAGCTCCCTGCGCTCGCCACAATGCTCTGTGTGCGAAGAAGCCGCTTCTTCGCCTCCGGGAGAATCGGCGAGCGGCAGCTTCCCAAAGGCGAAGATGCAAGCTGCAGCACACAGGCACAGTGTGGGCAGCATTCAGACTCAGAGAAAACAGTACTTTACCACTCTCCTGCCTTTTCCATGGTTATTCTATTGGAAAAGAACGAGTTTTGGACAACTACCTTTCATTCTTGCCAAACTCTTTGCAGACCCCCGTGCAAGCTTTAGAACAAGATTTTGGATGTTTTCTTTCCTGGCAGAGTTTCTCCTTGCAAGATATGGTGGAAAAGCTTTTTGCTGAGTGTAGAGCGGCAAGACACGCAGAAGACGCAGATACGCAGCTCTCCGAAGCTAAGTGCCGGTCCCGGGCTTCTTTCGGCACAAACCGCTCTCAGGAGCTCCCTGAGCTCGCCACAATGCTCTGTGTGCGTAGAAGCCGCTTCTTCGCCTTCGGGAGAATCGGCGAGCGGCAGCTTCCCAAAGGCGAAGATGCAAGCTGCAGCACACAGGCACAGTGTGGGCAGCATTCAGACTTAGAGAAAACAGTACTTTACCACTCTCCTGCCTTTTCCATGGTTATTCTATTGGAAAAGAACGAGTTTTGGACAACTACCTTTCATTCTTGCCAAACTCTTTGCAGACCCCCGTGCAAGCTTTAGAACAAGATTTTGGATGTTTTCTTTCCTGGCAGAGTTTCTCCTTGCAAGATATGGTGGAAAAGCTTTTTGCTGAGTGTAGAGCGGCAAGACACGCAGAAGACGCAGATACGCAGCTCTCCGAAGCTAAGTGCCGGTCCCGGGCTTCTTTCGGCACAAACCGCTCTCAGGAGCTCCCTGCGCTCGCCACAATGCTCTGTGTGCGAAGAAGCCGCTTCTTCGCCTCCGGGAGAATCGGCGAGCGGCAGCTTCCCAAAGGCGAAGATGCAAGCTGCAGCACACAGGCACAGTGTGGGCAGCCTTCAGACTTAGAGAAAACAGTACTTTACCACTCTCCTGCCTTTTCCAGGGTTATTCTATTGGAAAAGAACGAGTTTTGGACAACTACCTTTCATTCTTGCCAAACTCTTTGCAGACCCCCGTGCAAGCTTTAGAACAAGATTTTGGATGTTTTCTTTCCTGGCAGAGTTTCTCCTTGCAAGATATGGTGGAAAAGCTTTTTGCTGAGTGTAGAGCGGCAAGACACGCAGAAGACGCAGATACGCAGCTCTCCGAAGCTAAGTGCCGGTCCCGGGCTTCTTTCGGCACAAACCGCTCTCAGGAGCTCCCTGCGCTCGCCACAATGCTCTGTGTGCGAAGAAGCCGCTTCTTCGCCTCCGGGAGAATCGGCGAGCGGCAGCTTCCCAAAGGCGAAGATGCAAGCTGCAGCACACAGGCACAGTGTGGGCAGCCTTCAGACTCAGAGAAAACAGTACTTTACCACTCTCCTGCCTTTTCCATGGTTATTCTATTGGAAAAGAACGAGTTTTGGACAACTACCTTTCATTCTTGCCAAACTCTTTGCAGACCCCCGTGCAAGCTTTAGAACAAGATTTTGGATGTTTTCTTTCCTGGCAGAGTTTCTCCTTGCAAGATATGCTGGAAAAGCTTTTTGCTGAGTGTAGAGCGGCAAGACACGCAGAAGACGCAGATACGCAGCTCTCCGAAGCTAAGTGCCGGTCCCGGGCTTCTTTCGGCACAAACCGCTCTCAGGAGCTCCCTGCGCTCGCCACAATGCTCTGTGTGCGAAGAAGCCGCTTCTTCGCCTGCGGGAGAATCGGCGAGCGGCAGCTTCCCAAAGGCGAAGATGCAAGCTGCAGCACACAGGCACAGTGTGGGCAGCATTCAGACTCAGAGAAAACAGTACTTTACCACTCTCCTGCCTTTTCCATGGTTATTCTATTGGAAAAGAACGAGTTTTGGACAACTACCTTTCATTCTTGCCAAACTCTTTGCAGACCCCCGTGCAAGCTTTAGAACAAGATTTTGGATGTTTTCTTTCCTGGCAGAGTTTCTCCTTGCAAGATATGCTGGAAAAGCTTTTTGCTGAGTGTAGAGCGGCAAGACACGCAGAAGACGCAGATACGCAGCTCTCCGAAGCTAAGTGCCGGTCCCGGGCTTCTTTCGGCACAAACCGCTCTCAGGAGCTCCCTGCGCTCGCCACAATGCTCTGTGTGCGAAGAAGCCGCTTCTTCGCCTCCGGGAGAATCGGCGAGCGGCAGCTTCCCAAAGGCGAAGATGCAAGCTGCAGCACACAGGCACAGTGTGGGCAGCCTTCAGACTTAGAGAAAACAGTACTTTACCACTCTCCTGCCTTTTCCATGGTTATTCTATTGGAAAAGAACGAGTTTTGGACAACTACCTTTCATTCTTGCCAAACTCTTTGCAGACCCCCGTGCAAGCTTTAGAACAAGTTTTTGGATGTTTTCTTTCCTGGCAGAGTTTCTCCTTGCAAGATATGCTGGAAAAGCTTTTTGCTGAGTGTAGAGCGGCAAGACACGCAGAAGACGCAGATACGCAGCTCTCCGAAGCTAAGTGCCGGTCCCGGGCTTCTTTCGGCACAAACCGCTCTCAGGAGCTCCCTGCGCTCGCCACAATGCTCTGTGTGCGAAGAAGCCGCTTCTTCGCCTCCGGGAGAATCGGCGAGCGGCAGCTTTCCAAAGGCGAAGATGCAAGCTGCAGCACACAGGCACAGTGTGGGCAGCATTCAGACTTAGAGAAAACAGTACTTTACCACTCTCCTGCCTTTTCCATGGTTATTCTATTGGAAAAGAACGAGTTTTGGACAACTACCTTTCATTCTTGCCAAACTCTTTGCAGACCCCCGTGCAAGCTTTAGAACAAGATTTTGGATGTTTTCTTTCCTGGCAGAGTTTCTCCTTGCAAGATATGCTGGAAAAGCTTTTTGCTGAGTGTAGAGCGGCAAGACACGCAGAAGACGCAGATACGCAGCTCTCCGAAGCTAAGTGCCGGTCCCGGGCTTCTTTCGGCACAAACCGCTCTCAGGAGCTCCCTGCGCTCGCCACAATGCTCTGTGTGCGAAGAAGCCGCTTCTTCGCCTCCGGGAGAATCGGCGAGCGGCAGCTTCCCAAAGGCGAAGATGCAAGCTGCAGCACACAGGCACAGTGTGGGCAGCCTTCAGACTTAGAGAAAACAGTACTTTACCACTCTCCTGCCTTTTCCATGGTTATTCTATTGGAAAAGAACGAGTTTTGGACAACTACCTTTCATTCTTGCCAAACTCTTTGCAGACCCCCGTGCAAGCTTTAGAACAAGATTTTGGATGTTTTCTTTCCTGGCAGAGTTTCTCCTTGCAAGATATGGTGGAAAAGCTTTTTGCTGAGTGTAGAGCGGCAAGACACGCAGAAGACGCAGATACGCAGCTCTCCGAAGCTAAGTGCCGGTCCCGGGCTTCTTTCGGCACAAACCGCTCTCAGGAGCTCCCTGCGCTCGCCACAATGCTCTGTGTGCGAAGAAGCCGCTTCTTCGCCTGTGGGAGAATCGGCGAGCGGCAGCTTCCCAAAGGCGATGATGCAAGCTGCAGCACACAGGCACAGTATGGGCAGCCTTCAGACTTAGAGAAAACAGTACTTTACCACTCTCCTGCCTTTTCCATGGTTATTCTATTGGAAAAGAACGAGTTTTGGACAACTACCTTTCATTCTTGCCAAACTCTTTGCAGACCCCCGTGCAAGCTTTAGAACAAGATTTTGGATGTTTTCTTTCCTGGCAGAGTTTCTCCTTGCAAGATATGCTGGAAAAGCTTTTTGCTGAGTGTAGAGCGGCAAGACACGCAGAAGACGCAGATACGCAGCTCTCCGAAGCTAAGTGCCGGTCCCGGGCTTCTTTCGGCACAAACCGCTCTCAGGAGCTCCCTGCGCTCGCCACAATGCTCTGTGTGCGAAGAAGCCGCTTCTTCGCCTCCGGGAGAATCGGCGAGCGGCAGCTTCCCAAAGGCGATGATGCAAGCTGCAGCACACAGGCACAGTGTGGGCAGCCTTCAGACTTAGAGAAAACAGTACTTTACCACTCTCCTGCCTTTTCCATGGTTATTCTATTGGAAAAGAACGAGTTTTGGACAACTACCTTTCATTCTTGCCAAACTCTTTGCAGACCCCCGTGCAAGCTTTAGAACAAGATTTTGCATGTTTTCTTTCCTGGCAGAGTTTCTCCTTGCAAGATATGCTGGAAAAGCTTTTTGCTGAGTGTAGAGCGGCAAGACACGCAGAAGACGCAGATACGCAGCTCTCCGAAGCTAAGTGCCGGTCCCGGGCTTCTTTCGGCACAAACCTCTCTCAGGAGCTCCCTGCGCTCGCCACAATGCTCTGTGTGCGAAGAAGCCGCTTCTTCGCCTCCGGGAGAATCGGCGAGCGGCAGCTTCCCAAAGGCGAAGATGCAAGCTGCAGCACACAGGCACAGTGTGGGCAGCCTTCAGACTTAGAGAAAACAGTACTTTACCACTCTCCTGCCTTTTCCAGGGTTATTCTATTGGAAAAGAACGAGTTTTGGACAACTACCTTTCATTCTTGCCAAACTCTTTGCAGACCCCCGTGCAAGCTTTAGAACAAGATTTTGGATGTTTTCTTTCCTGGCAGAGTTTCTCCTTGCAAGATATGCTGGAAAAGCTTTTTGCTGAGTGTAGAGCGGCAAGACACGCAGAAGACGCAGATACGCAGCTCTCCGAAGCTAAGTGCCGGTCCCGGGCTTCTTTCGGCACAAACCGCTCTCAGGAGCTCCCTGCGCTCGCCACAATGCTCTGTGTGCGAAGAAGCCGCTTCTTCGCCTCCGGGAGAATCGGCGAGCGGCAGCTTCCCAAAGGCGATGATGCAAGCTGCAGCACACAGGCACAGTATGGGCAGCCTTCAGACTTAGAGAAAACAGTACTTTACCACTCTCCTGCCTTTTCCATGGTTATTCTATTGGAAAAGAACGAGTTTTGGACAACTACCTTTCATTCTTGCCAAACTCTTTGCAGACCCCCGTGCAAGCTTTAGAACAAGATTTTGGATGTTTTCTTTCCTGGCAGAGTTTCTCCTTGCAAGATATGCTGGAAAAGCTTTTTGCTGAGTGTAGAGCGGCAAGACACGCAGAAGACGCAGATACGCAGCTCTCCGAAGCTAAGTGCCGGTCCCGGGCTTCTTTCGGCACAAACCGCTCTCAGGAGCTCCCTGCGCTCGCCACAATGCTCTGTGTGCGAAGAAGCCGCTTCTTCGCCTCCGGGAGAATCGGCGAGCGGCAGCTTCCCAAAGGCGATGATGCAAGCTGCAGCACACAGGCACAGTGTGGGCAGCCTTCAGACTTAGAGAAAACAGTACTTTACCACTCTCCTGCCTTTTCCATGGTTATTCTATTGGAAAAGAACGAGTTTTGGACAACTACCTTTCATTCTTGCCAAACTCTTTGCAGACCCCCGTGCAAGCTTTAGAACAAGATTTTGGATGTTTTCTTTCCTGGCAGAGTTTCTCCTTGCAAGATATGCTGGAAAAGCTTTTTGCTGAGTGTAGAGCGGCAAGACACGCAGAAGACGCAGATACGCAGCTCTCCGAAGCTAAGTGCCGGTCCCGGGCTTCTTTCGGCACAAACCGCTCTCAGGAGCTCCCTGCGCTCGCCACAATGCTCTGTGTGCGAAGAAGCCGCTTCTTCGCCTCCGGGAGAATCGGCGAGCGGCAGCTTCCCAAAGGCGAAGATGCATGCTGCAGCACACAGGCACAGTGTGGACAGCCTTCAGACTTAGAGAAAACAGTACTTTACCACTCTCCTGCCTTTTCCATGGTTATTCTATTGGAAAAGAACGAGTTTTGGACAACTACCTTTCATTCTTGCCAAACTCTTTGCAGACCCCCGTGCAAGCTTTAGAACAAGTTTTTGGATGTTTTCTTTCCTGGCAGAGTTTCTCCTTGCAAGATATGGTGGAAAAGCTTTTTGCTGAGTGTAGAGCGGCAAGACACGCAGAAGACGCAGATACGCAGCTCTCCGAAGCTAAGTGCCGGTCCCGGGCTTCTTTCGGCACAAACCGCTCTCAGGAGCTCCCTGCGCTCGCCACAATGCTCTGTGTGCGAAGAAGCCGCTTCTTCGCCTGCGGGAGAATCGGCGAGCGGCAGCTTCCCAAAGGCGATGATGCAAGCTGCAGCACACAGGCACAGTATGGGCAGCCTTCAGACTTAGAGAAAACAGTACTTTACCACTCTCCTGCCTTTTCCATGGTTATTCTATTGGAAAAGAACGAGTTTTGGACAACTACCTTTCATTCTTGCCAAACTCTTTGCAGACCCCCGTGCAAGCTTTAGAACAAGATTTTGGATGTTTTCTTTCCTGGCAGAGTTTCTCCTTGCAAGATATGCTGGAAAAGCTTTTTGCTGAGTGTAGAGCGGCAAGACACGCAGAAGACGCAGATACGCAGCTCTCCGAAGCTAAGTGCCGGTCCCGGGCTTCTTTCGGCACAAACCGCTCTCAGGAGCTCCCTGCGCTCGCCACAATGCTCTGTGTGCGAAGAAGCCGCTTCTTCGCCTGTGGGAGAATCGGCGAGCGGCAGCTTCCCAAAGGCGATGATGCAAGCTGCAGCACACAGGCACAGTATGGGCAGCCTTCAGACTTAGAGAAAACAGTACTTTACCACTCTCCTGCCTTTTCCATGGTTATTCTATTGGAAAAGAACGAGTTTTGGACAACTACCTTTCATTCTTGCCAAACTCTTTGCAGACCCCCGTGCAAGCTTTAGAACAAGATTTTGGATGTTTTCTTTCCTGGCAGAGTTTCTCCTTGCAAGATATGGTGGAAAAGCTTTTTGCTGAGTGTAGAGCGGCAAGACACGCAGAAGACGCAGATACGCAGCTCTCCGAAGCTAAGTGCCGGTCCCGGGCTTCTTTCGGCACAAACCGCTCTCAGGAGCTCCCTGAGCTCGCCACAATGCTCTGTGTGCGTAGAAGCCGCTTCTTCGCCTGCGGGAGAATCGGCGAGCGGCAGCTTCCCAAAGGCGAAGATGCAAGCTGCAGCACACAGGCACAGTGTGGGCAGCCTTCAGACTTAGAGAAAACAGTACTTTACCACTCTCCTGCCTTTTCCATGGTTATTCTATTGGAAAAGAACGAGTTTTGGACAACTACCTTTCATTCTTGCCAAACTCTTTGCAGACCCCCGTGCAAGCTTTAGAACAAGATTTTGCATGTTTTCTTTCCTGGCAGAGTTTCTCCTTGCAAGATATGCTGGAAAAGCTTTTTGCTGAGTGTAGAGCGGCAAGACACGCAGAAGACGCAGATACGCAGCTCTCCGAAGCTAAGTGCCGGTCCCGGGCTTCTTTCGGCACAAACCGCTCTCAGGAGCTCCCTGCGCTCGCCACAATGCTCTGTGTGCGAAGAAGCCGCTTCTTCGCCTCCGGGAGAATCGGCGAGCGGCAGCTTCCCAAAGGCGAAGATGCAAGCTGCAGCACACAGGCACAGTGTGGGCAGCCTTCAGACTTAGAGAAAACAGTACTTTACCACTCTCCTGCCTTTTCCATGGTTATTCTATTGGAAAAGAACGAGTTTTGGACAACTACCTTTCATTCTTGCCAAACTCTTTGCAGACCCCCGTGCAAGCTTTAGAACAAGATTTTGGATGTTTTCTTTCCTGGCAGAGTTTCTCCTTGCAAGATATGCTGGAAAAGCTTTTTGCTGAGTGTAGAGCGGCAAGACACGCAGAAGACGCAGATACGCAGCTCTCCGAAGCTAAGTGCCGGTCCCGGGCTTCTTTCGGCACAAACCGCTCTCAGGAGCTCCCTGCGCTCGCCACAATGCTCTGTGTGCGAAGAAGCCGCTTCTTCGCCTGTGGGAGAATCGGCGAGCGGCAGCTTCCCAAAGGCGATGATGCAAGCTGCAGCACACAGGCACAGTATGGGCAGCCTTCAGACTTAGAGAAAACAGTACTTTACCACTCTCCTGCCTTTTCCATGGTTATTCTATTGGAAAAGAACGAGTTTTGGACAACTACCTTTCATTCTTGCCAAACTCTTTGCAGACCCCCGTGCAAGCTTTAGAACAAGATTTTGGATGTTTTCTTTCCTGGCAGAGTTTCTCCTTGCAAGATATGGTGGAAAAGCTTTTTGCTGAGTGTAGAGCGGCAAGACACGCAGAAGACGCAGATACGCAGCTCTCCGAAGCTAAGTGCCGGTCCCGGGCTTCTTTCGGCACAAACCGCTCTCAGGAGCTCCCTGCGCTCGCCACAATGCTCTGTGTGCGAAGAAGCCGCTTCTTCGCCTGCGGGAGAATCGGCGAGCGGCAGCTTCCCAAAGGCGATGATGCAAGCTGCAGCACACAGGCACAGTGTGGGCAGCCTTCAGACTTAGAGAAAACAGTACTTTACCACTCTCCTGCCTTTTCCATGGTTATTCTATTGGAAAAGAACGAGTTTTGGACAACTACCTTTCATTCTTGCCAAACTCTTTGCAGACCCCCGTGCAAGCTTTAGAACAAGATTTTGGATGTTTTCTTTCCTGGCAGAGTTTCTCCTTGCAAGATATGGTGGAAAAGCTTTTTGCTGAGTGTAGAGCGGCAAGACACGCAGAAGACGCAGATACGCAGCTCTCCGAAGCTAAGTGCCGGTCCCGGGCTTCTTTCGGCACAAACCGCTCTCAGGAGCTCCCTGCGCTCGCCACAATGCTCTGTGTGCGAAGAAGCCGCTTCTTCGCCTCCGGGAGAATCGGCGAGCGGCAGCTTCCCAAAGGCGAAGATGCAAGCTGCAGCACACAGGCACAGTGTGGGCAGCCTTCAGACTCAGAGAAAACAGTACTTTACCACTCTCCTGCCTTTTCCAGGGTTATTCTATTGGAAAAGAACGAGTTTTGGACAACTACCTTTCATTCTTGCCAAACTCTTTGCAGACCCCCGTGCAAGCTTTAGAACAAGATTTTGGATGTTTTCTTTCCTGGCAGAGTTTCTCCTTGCAAGATATGCTGGAAAAGCTTTTTGCTGAGTGTAGAGCGGCAAGACACGCAGAAGACGCAGATACGCAGCTCTCCGAAGCTAAGTGCCGGTCCCGGGCTTCTTTCGGCACAAACCGCTCTCAGGAGCTCCCTGCGCTCGCCACAATGCTCTGTGTGCGAAGAAGCCGCTTCTTCGCCTGCGGGAGAATCGGCGAGCGGCAGCTTCCCAAAGGCGATGATGCAAGCTGCAGCACACAGGCACAGTATGGGCAGCCTTCAGACTTAGAGAAAACAGTACTTTACCACTCTCCTGCCTTTTCCATGGTTATTCTATTGGAAAAGAACGAGTTTTGGACAACTACCTTTCATTCTTGCCAAACTCTTTGCAGACCCCCGTGCAAGCTTTAGAACAAGATTTTGGATGTTTTCTTTCCTGGCAGAGTTTCTCCTTGCAAGATATGCTGGAAAAGCTTTTTGCTGAGTGTAGAGCGGCAAGACACGCAGAAGACGCAGATACGCAGCTCTCCGAAGCTAAGTGCCGGTCCCGGGCTTCTTTCGGCACAAACCGCTCTCAGGAGCTCCCTGCGCTCGCCACAATGCTCTGTGTGCGAAGAAGCCGCTTCTTCGCCTCCGGGAGAATCGGCGAGCGGCAGCTTCCCAAAGGCGATGATGCAAGCTGCAGCACACAGGCACAGTGTGGGCAGCCTTCAGACTTAGAGAAAACAGTACTTTACCACTCTCCTGCCTTTTCCATGGTTATTCTATTGGAAAAGAACGAGTTTTGGACAACTACCTTTCATTCTTGCCAAACTCTTTGCAGACCCCCGTGCAAGCTTTAGAACAAGATTTTGGATGTTTTCTTTCCTGGCAGAGTTTCTCCTTGCAAGATATGGTGGAAAAGCTTTTTGCTGAGTGTAGAGCGGCAAGACACGCAGAAGACGCAGATACGCAGCTCTCCGAAGCTAAGTGCCGGTCCCGGGCTTCTTTCGGCACAAACCGCTCTCAGGAGCTCCCTGAGCTCGCCACAATGCTCTGTGTGCGTAGAAGCCGCTTCTTCGCCTCCGGGAGAATCGGCGAGCGGCAGCTTCCCAAAGGCGAAGATGCAAGCTGCAGCACACAGGCACAGTGTGGGCAGCCTTCAGACTTAGAGAAAACAGTACTTTACCACTCTCCTGCCTTTTCCATGGTTATTCTATTGGAAAAGAACGAGTTTTGGACAACTACCTTTCATTCTTGCCAAACTCTTTGCAGACCCCCGTGCAAGCTTTAGAACAAGATTTTGGATGTTTTCTTTCCTGGCAGAGTTTCTCCTTGCAAGATATGCTGGAAAAGCTTTTTGCTGAGTGTAGAGCGGCAAGACACGCAGAAGACGCAGATACGCAGCTCTCCGAAGCTAAGTGCCGGTCCCGGGCTTCTTTCGGCACAAACCGCTCTCAGGAGCTCCCTGCGCTCGCCACAATGCTCTGTGTGCGAAGAAGCCGCTTCTTCGCCTCCGGGAGAATCGGCGAGCGGCAGCTTCCCAAAGGCGAAGATGCAAGCTGCAGCACACAGGCACAGTGTGGGCAGCCTTCAGACTTAGAGAAAACAGTACTTTACCACTCTCCTGCCTTTTCCATGGTTATTCTATTGGAAAAGAACGAGTTTTGGACAACTACCTTTCATTCTTGCCAAACTCTTTGCAGACCCCCGTGCAAGCTTTAGAACAAGATTTTGGATGTTTTCTTTCCTGGCAGAGTTTCTCCTTGCAAGATATGCTGGAAAAGCTTTTTGCTGAGTGTAGAGCGGCAAGACACGCAGAAGACGCAGATACGCAGCTCTCCGAAGCTAAGTGCCGGTCCCGGGCTTCTTTCGGCACAAACCGCTCTCAGGAGCTCCCTGCGCTCGCCACAATGCTCTGTGTGCGTAGAAGCCTCTTCTTCGCCTGCGGGAGAATCGGCGAGCGGCAGCTTCCCAAAGGCGAAGATGCAAGCTGCAGCACACAGGCACAGTGTGGGCAGCATTCAGACTTAGAGAAAACAGTACTTTACCACTCTCCTGCCTTTTCCATGGTTATTCTATTGGAAAAGAACGAGTTTTGGACAACTACCTTTCATTCTTGCCAAACTCTTTGCAGACCCCCGTGCAAGCTTTAGAACAAGATTTTGCATGTTTTCTTTCCTGGCAGAGTTTCTCCTTGCAAGATATGCTGGAAAAGCTTTTTGCTGAGTGTAGAGCGGCAAGACACGCAGAAGACGCAGATACGCAGCTCTCCGAAGCTAAGTGCCGGTCCCGGGCTTCTTTCGGCACAAACCGCTCTCAGGAGCTCCCTGCGCTCGCCACAATGCTCTGTGTGCGAAGAAGCCGCTTCTTCGCCTCCGGGAGAATCGGCGAGCGGCAGCTTCCCAAAGGCGAAGATGCAAGCTGCAGCACACAGGCACAGTGTGGGCAGCCTTCAGACTTAGAGAAAACAGTACTTTACCACTCTCCTGCCTTTTCCATGGTTATTCTATTGGAAAAGAACGAGTTTTGGACAACTACCTTTCATTCTTGCCAAACTCTTTGCAGACCCCCGTGCAAGCTTTAGAACAAGATTTTGGATGTTTTCTTTCCTGGCAGAGTTTCTCCTTGCAAGATATGCTGGAAAAGCTTTTTGCTGAGTGTAGAGCGGCAAGACACGCAGAAGACGCAGATACGCAGCTCTCCGAAGCTAAGTGCCGGTCCCGGGCTTCTTTCGGCACAAACCGCTCTCAGGAGCTCCCTGCGCTCGCCACAATGCTCTGTGTGCGAAGAAGCCGCTTCTTCGCCTGCGGGAGAATCGGCGAGCGGCAGCTTCCCAAAGGCGATGATGCAAGCTGCAGCACACAGGCACAGTGTGGGCAGCCTTCAGACTTAGAGAAAACAGTACTTTACCACTCTCCTGCCTTTTCCATGGTTATTCTATTGGAAAAGAACGAGTTTTGGACAACTACCTTTCATTCTTGCCAAACTCTTTGCAGACCCCCGTGCAAGCTTTAGAACAAGATTTTGGATGTTTTCTTTCCTGGCAGAGTTTCTCCTTGCAAGATATGCTGGAAAAGCTTTTTGCTGAGTGTAGAGCGGCAAGACACGCAGAAGACGCAGATACGCAGCTCTCCGAAGCTAAGTGCCGGTCCCGGGCTTCTTTCGGCACAAACCGCTCTCAGGAGCTCCCTGCGCTCGCCACAATGCTCTGTGTGCGAAGAAGCCGCTTCTTCGCCTCCGGGAGAATCGGCGAGCGGCAGCTTCCCAAAGGCGATGATGCAAGCTGCAGCACACAGGCACAGTGTGGGCAGCCTTCAGACTTAGAGAAAACAGTACTTTACCACTCTCCTGCCTTTTCCATGGTTATTCTATTGGAAAAGAACGAGTTTTGGACAACTACCTTTCATTCTTGCCAAACTCTTTGCAGACCCCCGTGCAAGCTTTAGAACAAGATTTTGGATGTTTTCTTTCCTGGCAGAGTTTCTCCTTGCAAGATATGCTGGAAAAGCTTTTTGCTGAGTGTAGAGCGGCAAGACACGCAGAAGACGCAGATACGCAGCTCTCCGAAGCTAAGTGCCGGTCCCGGGCTTCTTTCGGCACAAACCGCTCTCAGGAGCTCCCTGCGCTCGCCACAATGCTCTGTGTGCGAAGAAGCCGCTTCTTCGCCTCCGGGAGAATCGGCGAGCGGCAGCTTCCCAAAGGCGAAGATGCAAGCTGCAGCACACAGGCACAGTGTGGGCAGCATTCAGACTTAGAGAAAACAGTACTTTACCACTCTCCTGCCTTTTCCATGGTTATTCTATTGGAAAAGAACGAGTTTTGGACAACTACCTTTCATTCTTGCCAAACTCTTTGCAGACCCCCGTGCAAGCTTTAGAACAAGATTTTGGCATGTTTTCTTTCCTGGCAGAGTTTCTCCTTGCAAGATATGCTGGAAAAGCTTTTTGCTGAGTGTAGAGCGGCAAGACACGCAGAAGACGCAGATACGCAGCTCTCCGAAGCTAAGTGCCGGTCCCGGGCTTCTTTCGGCACAAACCGCTCTCAGGAGCTCCCTGCGCTCGCCACAATGCTCTGTGTGCGAAGAAGCCGCTTCTTCGCCTCCGGGAGAATCGGCGAGCGGCAGCTTCCCAAAGGCGAAGATGCAAGCTGCAGCACACAGGCACAGTGTGGGCAGCCTTCAGACTTAGAGAAAACAGTACTTTACCACTCTCCTGCCTTTTCCATGGTTATTCTATTGGAAAAGAACGAGTTTTGGACAACTACCTTTCATTCTTGCCAAACTCTTTGCAGACCCCCGTGCAAGCTTTAGAACAAGATTTTGGATGTTTTCTTTCCTGGCAGAGTTTCTCCTTGCAAGATATGGTGGAAAAGCTTTTTGCTGAGTGTAGAGCGGCAAGACACGCAGAAGACGCAGATACGCAGCTCTCCGAAGCTAAGTGCCGGTCCCGGGCTTCTTTCGGCACAAACCGCTCTCAGGAGCTCCCTGCGCTCGCCACAATGCTCTGTGTGCGAAGAAGCCGCTTCTTCGCCTCCGGGAGAATCGGCGAGCGGCAGCTTCCCAAAGGCGAAGATGCAAGCTGCAGCACACAGGCACAGTGTGGGCAGCATTCAGACTTAGAGAAAACAGTACTTTACCACTCTCCTGCCTTTTCCAGGGTTATTCTATTGGAAAAGAACGAGTTTTGGACAACTACCTTTCATTCTTGCCAAACTCTTTGCAGACCCCCGTGCAAGCTTTAGAACAAGATTTTGGATGTTTTCTTTCCTGGCAGAGTTTCTCCTTGCAAGATATGGCTGGGAAAAGCTTTTTGCTGAGTGTAGAGCGGCAAGACACGCAGAAGACGCAGATACGCAGCTCTCCGAAGCTAAGTGCCGGTCCCGGGCTTCTTTCGGCACAAACCGCTCTCAGGAGCTCCCTGCGCTCGCCACAATGCTCTGTGTGCAAAGAAGCCGCTTCTTCGCCTCCGGGAGGAGAATCGGCGAGCGGCAGCTTCCAAAGGCGAAGATGCAAGCTGCAGCACACAGGCACAGTGTGGGCAGCCTTCAGACTCAGAGAAAACAGTACTTTACCACTCTCCTGCCTTTTCCATGGTTATTCTATTGGAAAAGAACGAGTTTTGGACAACTACCTTTCATTCTTGCCAAACTCTTTGCAGACCCCCGTGCAAGCTTTAGAACAAGATTTTGGATGTTTTCTTTCCTGGCAGAGTTTCTCCTTGCAAGATATGCTGGAAAAGCTTTTTGCTGAGTGTAGAGCGGCAAGACACGCAGAAGACGCAGATACGCAGCTCTCCGAAGCTAAGTGCCGGTCCCGGGCTTCTTTCGGCACAAACCGCTCTCAGGAGCTCCCTGCGCTCGCCACAATGCTCTGTGTGCGAAGAAGCCGCTTCTTCGCCTGCGGGAGAATCGGCGAGCGGCAGCTTCCCAAAGGCGAAGATGCAAGCTGCAGCACACAGGCACAGTGTGGGCAGCATTCAGACTCAGAGAAAACAGTACTTTACCACTCTCCTGCCTTTTCCATGGTTATTCTATTGGAAAAGAACGAGTTTTGGACAACTACCTTTCATTCTTGCCAAACTCTTTGCAGACCCCCGTGCAAGCTTTAGAACAAGATTTTGGATGTTTTCTTTCCTGGCAGAGTTTCTCCTTGCAAGATATGCTGGAAAAGCTTTTTGCTGAGTGTAGAGCGGCAAGACACGCAGAAGACGCAGATACGCAGCTCTCCGAAGCTAAGTGCCGTCCCGGGCTTCTTTCGGCACAAACCGCTCTCAGGAGCTCCCTGCGCTCGCCACAATGCTCTGTGTGCGAAGAAGCCGCTTCTTCGCCTCCGGGAGAATCGGCGAGCGGCAGCTTCCCAAAGGCGAAGATGCAAGCTGCAGCACACAGGCACAGTGTGGGCAGCCTTCAGACTTAGAGAAAACAGTACTTTACCACTCTCCTGCCTTTTCCATGGTTATTCTATTGGAAAAGAACGAGTTTTGGACAACTACCTTTCATTCTTGCCAAACTCTTTGCAGACCCCCGTGCAAGCTTTAGAACAAGATTTTGGATGTTTTCTTTCCTGGCAGAGTTTCTCCTTGCAAGATATGGTGGAAAAGCTTTTTGCTGAGTGTAGAGCGGCAAGACACGCAGAAGACGCAGATACGCAGCTCTCCGAAGCTAAGTGCCGGTCCCGGGCTTCTTTCGGCACAAACCGCTCTCAGGAGCTCCCTGCGCTCGCCACAATGCTCTGTGTGCGAAGAAGCCGCTTCTTCGCCTCCGGGAGAATCGGCGAGCGGCAGCTTCCCAAAGGCGAAGATGCAAGCTGCAGCACACAGGCACAGTGTGGGCAGCATTCAGACTCAGAGAAAACAGTACTTTACCACTCTCCTGCCTTTTCCATGGTTATTCTATTGGAAAAGAACGAGTTTTGGACAACTACCTTTCATTCTTGCCAAACTCTTTGCAGACCCCCGTGCAAGCTTTAGAACAAGATTTTGGATGTTTTCTTTCCTGGCAGAGTTTCTCCTTGCAAGATATGCTGGAAAAGCTTTTTGCTGAGTGTAGAGCGGCAAGACACGCAGAAGACGCAGATACGCAGCTCTCCGAAGCTAAGTGCCGGTCCCGGGCTTCTTTCGGCACAAACCGCTCTCAGGAGCTCCCTGCGCTCGCCACAATGCTCTGTGTGCGAAGAAGCCGCTTCTTCGCCTCCGGGAGAATCGGCGAGCGGCAGCTTCCCAAAGGCGAAGATGCAAGCTGCAGCACACAGGCACAGTGTGGGCAGCCTTCAGACTTAGAGAAAACAGTACTTTACCACTCTCCTGCCTTTTCCATGGTTATTCTATTGGAAAAGAACGAGTTTTGGACAACTACCTTTCATTCTTGCCAAACTCTTTGCAGACCCCCGTGCAAGCTTTAGAACAAGATTTTGGATGTTTTCTTTCCTGGCAGAGTTTCTCCTTGCAAGATATGGTGGAAAAGCTTTTTGCTGAGTGTAGAGCGGCAAGACACGCAGAAGACGCAGATACGCAGCTCTCCGAAGCTAAGTGCCGGTCCCGGGCTTCTTTCGGCACAAACCGCTCTCAGGAGCTCCCTGCGCTCGCCACAATGCTCTGTGTGCGAAGAAGCCGCTTCTTCGCCTGCGGGAGAATCGGCGAGCGGCAGCTTTCCAAAGGCGAAGATGCAAGCTGCAGCACACAGGCACAGTGTGGGCAGCCTTCAGACTTAGAGAAAACAGTACTTTACCACTCTCCTGCCTTTTCCATGGTTATTCTATTGGAAAAGAACGAGTTTTGGACAACTACCTTTCATTCTTGCCAAACTCTTTGCAGACCCCCGTGCAAGCTTTAGAACAAGATTTTGGATGTTTTCTTTCCTGGCAGAGTTTCTCCTTGCAAGATATGCTGGAAAAGCTTTTTGCTGAGTGTAGAGCGGCAAGACACGCAGAAGACGCAGATACGCAGCTCTCCGAAGCTAAGTGCCGGTCCCGGGCTTCTTTCGGCACAAACCGCTCTCAGGAGCTCCCTGCGCTCGCCACAATGCTCTGTGTGCGAAGAAGCCGCTTCTTCGCCTGCGGGAGAATCGGCGAGCGGCAGCTTCCCAAAGGCGAAGATGCAAGCTGCAGCACACAGGCACAGTGTGGGCAGCATTCAGACTCAGAGAAAACAGTACTTTACCACTCTCCTGCCTTTTCCATGGTTATTCTATTGGAAAAGAACGAGTTTTGGACAACTACCTTTCATTCTTGCCAAACTCTTTGCAGACCCCCGTGCAAGCTTTAGAACAAGATTTTGGATGTTTTCTTTCCTGGCAGAGTTTCTCCTTGCAAGATATGGTGGAAAAGCTTTTTGCTGAGTGTAGAGCGGCAAGACACGCAGAAGACGCAGATACGCAGCTCTCCGAAGCTAAGTGCCGGTCCCGGGCTTCTTTCGGCACAAACCGCTCTCAGGAGCTCCCTGCGCTCGCCACAATGCTCTGTGTGCGAAGAAGCCGCTTCTTCGCCTCCGGGAGAATCGGCGAGCGGCAGCTTCCCAAAGGCGATGATGCAAGCTGCAGCACACAGGCACAGTGTGGGCAGCCTTCAGACTCAGAGAAAACAGTACTTTACCACTCTCCTGCCTTTTCCATGGTTATTCTATTGGAAAAGAACGAGTTTTGGACAACTACGTTTCATTCTTGCCAAACTCTTTGCAGACCCCCGTGCAAGCTTTAGAACAAGATTTTGGATGTTTTCTTTCCTGGCAGAGTTTCTCCTTGCAAGATATGGTGGAAAAGCTTTTTGCTGAGTGTAGAGCGGCAAGACACGCAGAAGACGCAGATACGCAGCTCTCCGAAGCTAAGTGCCGGTCCCGGGCTTCTTTCGGCACAAACCGCTCTCAGGAGCTCCCTGCGCTCGCCACAATGCTCTGTGTGCGTAGAAGCCGCTTCTTCGCCTCCGGGAGAATCGGCGAGCGGCAGCTTCCCAAAGGCGAAGATGCAAGCTGCAGCACACAGGCACAGTGTGGGCAGCCTTCAGACTCAGAGAAAACAGTACTTTACCACTCTCCTGCCTTTTCCAGGGTTATTCTATTGGAAAAGAACGAGTTTTGGACAACTACCTTTCATTCTTGCCAAACTCTTTGCAGACCCCCGTGCAAGCTTTAGAACAAGATTTTGGATGTTTTCTTTCCTGGCAGAGTTTCTCCTTGCAAGATATGGTGGAAAAGCTTTTTGCTGAGTGTAGAGCGGCAAGACACGCAGAAGACGCAGATACGCAGCTCTCCGAAGCTAAGTGCCGGTCCCGGGCTTCTTTCGGCACAAACCGCTCTCAGGAGCTCCCTGCGCTCGCCACAATGCTCTGTGTGCGTAGAAGCCGCTTCTTCGCCTCCGGGAGAATCGGCGAGCGGCAGCTTCCCAAAGGCGAAGATGCAAGCTGCAGCACACAGGCACAGTGTGGGCAGCCTTCAGACTCAGAGAAAACAGTACTTTACCACTCTCCTGCCTTTTCCAGGGTTATTCTATTGGAAAAGAACGAGTTTTGGACAACTACCTTTCATTCTTGCCAAACTCTTTGCAGACCCCCGTGCAAGCTTTAGAACAAGATTTTGGATGTTTTCTTTCCTGGCAGAGTTTCTCCTTGCAAGATATGCTGGAAAAGCTTTTTGCTGAGTGTAGAGCGGCAAGACACGCAGAAGACGCAGATACGCAGCTCTCCGAAGCTAAGTGCCGGTCCCGGGCTTCTTTCGGCACAAACCGCTCTCAGGAGCTCCCTGCGCTCGCCACAATGCTCTGTGTGCGAAGAAGCCGCTTCTTCGCCTGCGGGAGAATCGGCGAGCGGCAGCTTCCCAAAGGCGAAGATGCAAGCTGCAGCACACAGGCACAGTGTGGCAGCCTTCAGACTTAGAGAAAACAGTACTTTACCACTCTCCTGCCTTTTCCATGGTTATTCTATTGGAAAAGAACGAGTTTTGGACAACTACCTTTCATTCTTGCCAAACTCTTTGCAGACCCCCGTGCAAGCTTTAGAACAAGATTTTGGATGTTTTCTTTCCTGGCAGAGTTTCTCCTTGCAAGATATGCTGGAAAAGCTTTTTGCTGAGTGTAGAGCGGCAAGACACGCAGAAGACGCAGATACGCAGCTCTCCGAAGCTAAGTGCCGGTCCCGGGCTTCTTTCGGCACAAACCGCTCTCAGGAGCTCCCTGCGCTCGCCACAATGCTCTGTGTGCGAAGAAGCCGCTTCTTCGCCTGCGGGAGAATCGGCGAGCGGCAGCTTTCCAAAGGCGAAGATGCAAGCTGCAGCACACAGGCACAGTGTGGGCAGCCTTCAGACTTAGAGAAAACAGTACTTTACCACTCTCCTGCCTTTTCCATGGTTATTCTATTGGAAAAGAACGAGTTTTGGACAACTACCTTTCATTCTTGCCAAACTCTTTGCAGACCCCCGTGCAAGCTTTAGAACAAGATTTTGGATGTTTTCTTTCCTGGCAGAGTTTCTCCTTGCAAGATATGCTGGAAAAGCTTTTTGCTGAGTGTAGAGCGGCAAGACACGCAGAAGACGCAGATACGCAGCTCTCCGAAGCTAAGTGCCGGTCCCGGGCTTCTTTCGGCACAAACCGCTCTCAGGAGCTCCCTGCGCTCGCCACAATGCTCTGTGTGCGAAGAAGCCGCTTCTTCGCCTCCGGGAGAATCGGCGAGCGGCAGCTTCCCAAAGGCGAAGATGCAAGCTGCAGCACACAGGCACAGTGTGGGCAGCCTTCAGACTTCGAGAAAACAGTACTTTACCACTCTCCTGCCTTTTCCATGGTTATTCTATTGGAAAAGAACGAGTTTTGGACAACTACCTTTCATTCTTGCCAAACTCTTTGCAGACCCCCGTGCAAGCTTTAGAACAAGATTTTGGATGTTTTCTTTCCTGGCAGAGTTTCTCCTTGCAAGATATGGTGGAAAAGCTTTTTGCTGAGTGTAGAGCGGCAAGACACGCAGAAGACGCAGATACGCAGCTCTCCGAAGCTAAGTGCCGGTCCCGGGCTTCTTTCGGCACAAACCGCTCTCAGGAGCTCCCTGCGCTCGCCACAATGCTCTGTGTGCGAAGAAGCCGCTTCTTCGCCTGCGGGAGAATCGGCGAGCGGCAGCTTTCCAAAGGCGAAGATGCAAGCTGCAGCACACAGGCACAGTGTGGGCAGCCTTCAGACTTAGAGAAAACAGTACTTTACCACTCTCCTGCCTTTTCCAGGGTTATTCTATTGGAAAAGAACGAGTTTTGGACAACTACCTTTCATTCTTGCCAAACTCTTTGCAGACCCCCGTGCAAGCTTTAGAACAAGATTTTGGATGTTTTCTTTCCTGGCAGAGTTTCTCCTTGCAAGATATGCTGGAAAAGCTTTTTGCTGAGTGTAGAGCGGCAAGACACGCAGAAGACGCAGATACGCAGCTCTCCGAAGCTAAGTGCCGGTCCCGGGCTTCTTTCGGCACAAACCGCTCTCAGGAGCTCCCTGCGCTCGCCACAATGCTCTGTGTGCGAAGAAGCCGCTTCTTCGCCTGCGGGAGAATCGGCGAGCGGCAGCTTCCCAAAGGCGAAGATGCAAGCTGCAGCACACAGGCACAGTGTGGGCAGCATTCAGACTCAGAGAAAACAGTACTTTACCACTCTCCTGCCTTTTCCATGGTTATTCTATTGGAAAAGAACGAGTTTTGGACAACTACCTTTCATTCTTGCCAAACTCTTTGCAGACCCCCGTGCAAGCTTTAGAACAAGATTTTGGATGTTTTCTTTCCTGGCAGAGTTTCTCCTTGCAAGATATGGTGGAAAAGCTTTTTGCTGAGTGTAGAGCGGCAAGACACGCAGAAGACGCAGATACGCAGCTCTCCGAAGCTAAGTGCCGGTCCCGGGCTTCTTTCGGCACAAACCGCTCTCAGGAGCTCCCTGCGCTCGCCACAATGCTCTGTGTGCGAAGAAGCCGCTTCTTCGCCTCCGGGAGAATCGGCGAGCGGCAGCTTCCCAAAGGCGATGATGCAAGCTGCAGCACACAGGCACAGTGTGGGCAGCCTTCAGACTCAGAGAAAACAGTACTTTACCACTCTCCTGCCTTTTCCATGGTTATTCTATTGGAAAAGAACGAGTTTTGGACAACTACGTTTCATTCTTGCCAAACTCTTTGCAGACCCCCGTGCAAGCTTTAGAACAAGATTTTGGATGTTTTCTTTCCTGGCAGAGTTTCTCCTTGCAAGATATGGTGGAAAAGCTTTTTGCTGAGTGTAGAGCGGCAAGACACGCAGAAGACGCAGATACGCAGCTCTCCGAAGCTAAGTGCCGGTCCCGGGCTTCTTTCGGCACAAACCGCTCTCAGGAGCTCCCTGCGCTCGCCACAATGCTCTGTGTGCGTAGAAGCCGCTTCTTCGCCTCCGGGAGAATCGGCGAGCGGCAGCTTCCCAAAGGCGAAGATGCAAGCTGCAGCACACAGGCACAGTGTGGGCAGCCTTCAGACTCAGAGAAAACAGTACTTTACCACTCTCCTGCCTTTTCCAGGGTTATTCTATTGGAAAAGAACGAGTTTTGGACAACTACCTTTCATTCTTGCCAAACTCTTTGCAGACCCCCGTGCAAGCTTTAGAACAAGATTTTGGATGTTTTCTTTCCTGGCAGAGTTTCTCCTTGCAAGATATGGTGGAAAAGCTTTTTGCTGAGTGTAGAGCGGCAAGACACGCAGAAGACGCAGATACGCAGCTCTCCGAAGCTAAGTGCCGGTCCCGGGCTTCTTTCGGCACAAACCGCTCTCAGGAGCTCCCTGCGCTCGCCACAATGCTCTGTGTGCGTAGAAGCCGCTTCTTCGCCTCCGGGAGAATCGGCGAGCGGCAGCTTCCCAAAGGCGAAGATGCAAGCTGCAGCACACAGGCACAGTGTGGGCAGCCTTCAGACTCAGAGAAAACAGTACTTTACCACTCTCCTGCCTTTTCCAGGGTTATTCTATTGGAAAAGAACGAGTTTTGGACAACTACCTTTCATTCTTGCCAAACTCTTTGCAGACCCCCGTGCAAGCTTTAGAACAAGATTTTGGATGTTTTCTTTCCTGGCAGAGTTTCTCCTTGCAAGATATGCTGGAAAAGCTTTTTGCTGAGTGTAGAGCGGCAAGACACGCAGAAGACGCAGATACGCAGCTCTCCGAAGCTAAGTGCCGGTCCCGGGCTTCTTTCGGCACAAACCGCTCTCAGGAGCTCCCTGCGCTCGCCACAATGCTCTGTGTGCGAAGAAGCCGCTTCTTCGCCTGCGGGAGAATCGGCGAGCGGCAGCTTCCCAAAGGCGAAGATGCAAGCTGCAGCACACAGGCACAGTGTGGGCAGCCTTCAGACTTAGAGAAAACAGTACTTTACCACTCTCCTGCCTTTTCCATGGTTATTCTATTGGAAAAGAACGAGTTTTGGACAACTACCTTTCATTCTTGCCAAACTCTTTGCAGACCCCCGTGCAAGCTTTAGAACAAGATTTTGGATGTTTTCTTTCCTGGCAGAGTTTCTCCTTGCAAGATATGCTGGAAAAGCTTTTTGCTGAGTGTAGAGCGGCAAGACACGCAGAAGACGCAGATACGCAGCTCTCCGAAGCTAAGTGCCGGTCCCGGGCTTCTTTCGGCACAAACCGCTCTCAGGAGCTCCCTGCGCTCGCCACAATGCTCTGTGTGCGAAGAAGCCGCTTCTTCGCCTGCGGGAGAATCGGCGAGCGGCAGCTTTCCAAAGGCGAAGATGCAAGCTGCAGCACACAGGCACAGTGTGGGCAGCCTTCAGACTTAGAGAAAACAGTACTTTACCACTCTCCTGCCTTTTCCATGGTTATTCTATTGGAAAAGAACGAGTTTTGGACAACTACCTTTCATTCTTGCCAAACTCTTTGCAGACCCCCGTGCAAGCTTTAGAACAAGATTTTGGATGTTTTCTTTCCTGGCAGAGTTTCTCCTTGCAAGATATGCTGGAAAAGCTTTTTGCTGAGTGTAGAGCGGCAAGACACGCAGAAGACGCAGATACGCAGCTCTCCGAAGCTAAGTGCCGGTCCCGGGCTTCTTTCGGCACAAACCGCTCTCAGGAGCTCCCTGCGCTCGCCACAATGCTCTGTGTGCGAAGAAGCCGCTTCTTCGCCTCCGGGAGAATCGGCGAGCGGCAGCTTCCCAAAGGCGAAGATGCAAGCTGCAGCACACAGGCACAGTGTGGGCAGCCTTCAGACTTCGAGAAAACAGTACTTTACCACTCTCCTGCCTTTTCCATGGTTATTCTATTGGAAAAGAACGAGTTTTGGACAACTACCTTTCATTCTTGCCAAACTCTTTGCAGACCCCCGTGCAAGCTTTAGAACAAGATTTTGGATGTTTTCTTTCCTGGCAGAGTTTCTCCTTGCAAGATATGCTGGAAAAGCTTTTTGCTGAGTGTAGAGCGGCAAGACACGCAGAAGACGCAGATACGCAGCTCTCCGAAGCTAAGTGCCGGTCCCGGGCTTCTTTCGGCACAAACCGCTCTCAGGAGCTCCCTGCGCTCGCCACAATGCTCTGTGTGCGAAGAAGCCGCTTCTTCGCCTGCGGGAGAATCGGCGAGCGGCAGCTTTCCAAAGGCGAAGATGCAAGCTGCAGCACACAGGCACAGTGTGGGCAGCCTTCAGACTTAGAGAAAACAGTACTTTACCACTCTCCTGCCTTTTCCAGGGTTATTCTATTGGAAAAGAACGAGTTTTGGACAACTACCTTTCATTCTTGCCAAACTCTTTGCAGACCCCCGTGCAAGCTTTAGAACAAGATTTTGGATGTTTTCTTTCCTGGCAGAGTTTCTCCTTGCAAGATATGCTGGAAAAGCTTTTTGCTGAGTGTAGAGCGGCAAGACACGCAGAAGACGCAGATACGCAGCTCTCCGAAGCTAAGTGCCGGTCCCGGGCTTCTTTCGGCACAAACCGCTCTCAGGAGCTCCCTGCGCTCGCCACAATGCTCTGTGTGCGAAGAAGCCGCTTCTTCGCCTGCGGGAGAATCGGCGAGCGGCAGCTTCCCAAAGGCGAAGATGCAAGCTGCAGCACACAGGCACAGTGTGGGCAGCATTCAGACTCAGAGAAAACAGTACTTTACCACTCTCCTGCCTTTTCCATGGTTATTCTATTGGAAAAGAACGACTTTTGGACAACTACCTTTCATTCTTGCCAAACTCTTTGCAGACCCCCGTGCAAGCTTTAGAACAAGATTTTGGATGTTTTCTTTCCTGGCAGAGTTTCTCCTTGCAAGATATGCTGGAAAAGCTTTTTGCTGAGTGTAGAGCGGCAAGACATGCAGAAGACGCAGATACGCAGCTCTCCGAAGCTAAGTGCCGGTCCCGGGCTTCTTTCGGCACAAACCGCTCTCAGGAGCTCCCTGCGCTCGCCACAATGCTCTGTGTGCGAAGAAGCCGCTTCTTCGCCTCCGGGAGAATCGGCGAGCGGCAGCTTCCCAAAGGCGAAGATGCAAGCTGCAGCACACAGGCACAGTGTGGGCAGCCTTCAGACTTAGAGAAAACAGTACTTTACCACTCTCCTGCCTTTTCCATGGTTATTCTATTGGAAAAGAACGAGTTTTGGACAACTACCTTTCATTCTTGCCAAACTCTTTGCAGACCCCCGTGCAAGCTTTAGAACAAGATTTTGGATGTTTTCTTTCCTGGCAGAGTTTCTCCTTGCAAGATATGCTGGAAAAGCTTTTTGCTGAGTGTAGAGCGGCAAGACACGCAGAAGACGCAGATACGCAGCTCTCCGAAGCTAAGTGCCGGTCCCGGGCTTCTTTCGGCACAAACCGCTCTCAGGAGCTCCCTGCGCTCGCCACAATGCTCTGTGTGCGAAGAAGCCGCTTCTTCGCCTCCGGGAGAATCGGCGAGCGGCAGCTTCCCAAAGGCGAAGATGCAAGCTGCAGCACACAGGCACAGTGTGGGCAGCCTTCAGACTTAGAGAAAACAGTACTTTACCACTCTCCTGCCTTTTCCATGGTTATTCTATTGGAAAAGAACGAGTTTTGGACAACTACCTTTCATTCTTGCCAAACTCTTTGCAGACCCCCGTGCAAGCTTTAGAACAAGATTTTGGATGTTTTCTTTCCTGGCAGAGTTTCTCCTTGCAAGATATGGTGGAAAAGCTTTTTGCTGAGTGTAGAGCGGCAAGACACGCAGAAGACGCAGATACGCAGCTCTCCGAAGCTAAGTGCCGGTCCCGGGCTTCTTTCGGCACAAACCGCTCTCAGGAGCTCCCTGCGCTCGCCACAATGCTCTGTGTGCGAAGAAGCCGCTTCTTCGCCTCCGGGAGAATCGGCGAGCGGCAGCTTCCCAAAGGCGAAGATGCAAGCTGCAGCACACAGGCACAGTGTGGGCAGCATTCAGACTCAGAGAAAACAGTACTTTACCACTCTCCTGCCTTTTCCATGGTTATTCTATTGGAAAAGAACGAGTTTTGGACAACTACCTTTCATTCTTGCCAAACTCTTTGCAGACCCCCGTGCAAGCTTTAGAACAAGATTTTGGATGTTTTCTTTCCTGGCAGAGTTTCTCCTTGCAAGATATGCTGGAAAAGCTTTTTGCTGAGTGTAGAGCGGCAAGACACGCAGAAGACGCAGATACGCAGCTCTCCGAAGCTAAGTGCCGGTCCCGGGCTTCTTTCGGCACAAACCGCTCTCAGGAGCTCCCTGCGCTCGCCACAATGCTCTGTGTGCGAAGAAGCCGCTTCTTCGCCTGTGGGAGAATCGGCGAGCGGCAGCTTCCCAAAGGCGATGATGCAAGCTGCAGCACACAGGCACAGTATGGGCAGCCTTCAGACTTAGAGAAAACAGTACTTTACCACTCTCCTGCCTTTTCCATGGTTATTCTATTGGAAAAGAACGAGTTTTGGACAACTACCTTTCATTCTTGCCAAACTCTTTGCAGACCCCCGTGCAAGCTTTAGAACAAGATTTTGGATGTTTTCTTTCCTGGCAGAGTTTCTCCTTGCAAGATATGCTGGAAAAGCTTTTTGCTGAGTGTAGAGCGGCAAGACACGCAGAAGACGCAGATACGCAGCTCTCCGAAGCTAAGTGCCGGTCCCGGGCTTCTTTCGGCACAAACCGCTCTCAGGAGCTCCCTGCGCTCGCCACAATGCTCTGTGTGCGAAGAAGCCGCTTCTTCGCCTGCGGGAGAATCGGCCAGCGGCAGCTTCCCAAAGGCGATGATGCAAGCTGCAGCACACAGGCACAGTGTGGGCAGCCTTCAGACTTAGAGAAAACAGTACTTTACCACTCTCCTGCCTTTTCCATGGTTATTCTATTGGAAAAGAACGAGTTTTGGACAACTACCTTTCATTCTTGCCAAACTCTTTGCAGACCCCCGTGCAAGCTTTAGAACAAGATTTTGGATGTTTTCTTTCCTGGCAGAGTTTCTCCTTGCAAGATATGCTGGAAAAGCTTTTTGCTGAGTGTAGAGCGGCAAGACACGCAGAAGACGCAGATACGCAGCTCTCCGAAGCTAAGTGCCGGTCCCGGGCTTCTTTCGGCACAAACCGCTCTCAGGAGCTCCCTGAGCTCGCCACAATGCTCTGTGTGCGAAGAAGCCGCTTCTTCGCCTGCGGGAGAATCGGCGAGCGGCAGCTTCCCAAAGGCGAAGATGCAAGCTGCAGCACACAGGCACAGTGTGGGCAGCATTCAGACTTAGAGAAAACAGTACTTTACCACTCTCCTGCCTTTTCCATGGTTATTCTATTGGAAAAGAACGAGTTTTGGACAACTACCTTTCATTCTTGCCAAACTGTTTGCAGACCCCCGTGCAAGCTTTAGAACAAGATTTTGGATGTTTTCTTTCCTGGCAGAGTTTCTCCTTGCAAGATATGGTGGAAAAGCTTTTTGCTGAGTGTAGAGCGGCAAGACACGCAGAAGACGCAGATACGCAGCTCTCCGAAGCTAAGTGCCGGTCCCGGGCTTCTTTCGGCACAAACCGCTCTCAGGAGCTCCCTGCGCTCGCCACAATGCTCTGTGTGCGAAGAAGCCGCTTCTTCGCCTCCGGGAGAATCGGCGAGCGGCAGCTTCCCAAAGGCGAAGATGCAAGCTGCAGCACACAGGCACAGTGTGGGCAGCCTTCAGACTCAGAGAAAACAGTACTTTACCACTCTCCTGCCTTTTCCATGGTTATTCTATTGGAAAAGAACGAGTTTTGGACAACTACCTTTCATTCTTGCCAAACTCTTTGCAGACCCCCGTGCAAGCTTTAGAACAAGATTTTGGATGTTTTCTTTCCTGGCAGAGTTTCTCCTTGCAAGATATGCTGGAAAAGCTTTTTGCTGAGTGTAGAGCGGCAAGACACGCAGAAGACGCAGATACGCAGCTCTCCGAAGCTAAGTGCCGGTCCCGGGCTTCTTTCGGCACAAACCGCTCTCAGGAGCTCCCTGCGCTCGCCACAATGCTCTGTGTGCGAAGAAGCCGCTTCTTCGCCTGCGGGAGAATCGGCGAGCGGCAGCTTCCCAAAGGCGAAGATGCAAGCTGCAGCACACAGGCACAGTGTGGGCAGCATTCAGACTCAGAGAAAACAGTACTTTACCACTCTCCTGCCTTTTCCATGGTTATTCTATTGGAAAAGAACGAGTTTTGGACAACTACCTTTCATTCTTGCCAAACTCTTTGCAGACCCCCGTGCAAGCTTTAGAACAAGATTTTGGATGTTTTCTTTCCTGGCAGAGTTTCTCCTTGCAAGATATGCTGGAAAAGCTTTTTGCTGAGTGTAGAGCGGCAAGACACGCAGAAGACGCAGATACGCAGCTCTCCGAAGCTAAGTGCCGGTCCCGGGCTTCTTTCGGCACAAACCGCTCTCAGGAGCTCCCTGCGCTCGCCACAATGCTCTGTGTGCGAAGAAGCCGCTTCTTCGCCTGCGGGAGAATCGGCGAGCGGCAGCTTCCCAAAGGCGAAGATGCAAGCTGCAGCACACAGGCACAGTGTGGGCAGCCTTCAGACTTAGAGAAAACAGTACTTTACCACTCTCCTGCCTTTTCCATGGTTATTCTATTGGAAAAGAACGAGTTTTGGACAACTACCTTTCATTCTTGCCAAACTCTTTGCAGACCCCCGTGCAAGCTTTAGAACAAGATTTTGGATGTTTTCTTTCCTGGCAGAGTTTCTCCTTGCAAGATATGCTGGAAAAGCTTTTTGCTGAGTGTAGAGCGGCAAGACACGCAGAAGACGCAGATACGCAGCTCTCCGAAGCTAAGTGCCGGTCCCGGGCTTCTTTCGGCACAAACCGCTCTCAGGAGCTCCCTGCGCTCGCCACAATGCTCTGTGTGCGAAGAAGCCGCTTCTTCGCCTGCGGGAGAATCGGCGAGCGGCAGCTTTCCAAAGGCGAAGATGCAAGCTGCAGCACACAGGCACAGTGTGGGCAGCCTTCAGACTTAGAGAAAACAGTACTTTACCACTCTCCTGCCTTTTCCATGGTTATTCTATTGGAAAAGAACGAGTTTTGGACAACTACCTTTCATTCTTGCCAAACTCTTTGCAGACCCCCGTGCAAGCTTTAGAACAAGATTTTGGATGTTTTCTTTCCTGGCAGAGTTTCTCCTTGCAAGATATGCTGGAAAAGCTTTTTGCTGAGTGTAGAGCGGCAAGACACGCAGAAGACGCAGATACGCAGCTCTCCGAAGCTAAGTGCCGGTCCCGGGCTTCTTTCGGCACAAACCGCTCTCAGGAGCTCCCTGCGCTCGCCACAATGCTCTGTGTGCGAAGAAGCCGCTTCTTCGCCTGCGGGAGAATCGGCGAGCGGCAGCTTCCCAAAGGCGAAGATGCAAGCTGCAGCACACAGGCACAGTGTGGGCAGCATTCAGACTCAGAGAAAACAGTACTTTACCACTCTCCTGCCTTTTCCATGGTTATTCTATTGGAAAAGAACGAGTTTTGGACAACTACCTTTCATTCTTGCCAAACTCTTTGCAGACCCCCGTGCAAGCTTTAGAACAAGATTTTGGATGTTTTCTTTCCTGGCAGAGTTTCTCCTTGCAAGATATGGTGGAAAAGCTTTTTGCTGAGTGTAGAGCGGCAAGACACGCAGAAGACGCAGATACGCAGCTCTCCGAAGCTAAGTGCCGGTCCCGGGCTTCTTTCGGCACAAACCGCTCTCAGGAGCTCCCTGCGCTCGCCACAATGCTCTGTGTGCGAAGAAGCCGCTTCTTCGCCTGCGGGAGAATCGGCGAGCGGCAGCTTCCCAAAGGCGAAGATGCAAGCTGCAGCACACAGGCACAGTGTGGGCAGCCTTCAGACTTAGAGAAAACAGTACTTTACCACTCTCCTGCCTTTTCCATGGTTATTCTATTGGAAAAGAACGAGTTTTGGACAACTACCTTTCATTCTTGCCAAACTCTTTGCAGACCCCCGTGCAAGCTTTAGAACAAGATTTTGGATGTTTTCTTTCCTGGCAGAGTTTCTCCTTGCAAGATATGCTGGAAAAGCTTTTTGCTGAGTGTAGAGCGGCAAGACACGCAGAAGACGCAGATACGCAGCTCTCCGAAGCTAAGTGCCGGTCCCGGGCTTCTTTCGGCACAAACCGCTCTCAGGAGCTCCCTGCGCTCGCCACAATGCTCTGTGTGCGAAGAAGCCGCTTCTTCGCCTGTGGGAGAATCGGCGAGCGGCAGCTTCCCAAAGGCGATGATGCAAGCTGCAGCACACAGGCACAGTATGGGCAGCCTTCAGACTTAGAGAAAACAGTACTTTACCACTCTCCTGCCTTTTCCATGGTTATTCTATTGGAAAAGAACGAGTTTTGGACAACTACCTTTCATTCTTGCCAAACTCTTTGCAGACCCCCGTGCAAGCTTTAGAACAAGATTTTGGATGTTTTCTTTCCTGGCAGAGTTTCTCCTTGCAAGATATGCTGGAAAAGCTTTTTGCTGAGTGTAGAGCGGCAAGACACGCAGAAGACGCAGATACGCAGCTCTCCGAAGCTAAGTGCCGGTCCCGGGCTTCTTTCGGCACAAACCGCTCTCAGGAGCTCCCTGCGCTCGCCACAATGCTCTGTGTGCGAAGAAGCCGCTTCTTCGCCTCCGGGAGAATCGGCGAGCGGCAGCTTCCCAAAGGCGATGATGCAAGCTGCAGCACACAGGCACAGTGTGGGCAGCCTTCAGACTCAGAGAAAACAGTACTTTACCACTCTCCTGCCTTTTCCATGGTTATTCTATTGGAAAAGAACGAGTTTTGGACAACTACCTTTCATTCTTGCCAAACTCTTTGCAGACCCCCGTGCAAGCTTTAGAACAAGATTTTGGATGTTTTCTTTCCTGGCAGAGTTTCTCCTTGCAAGATATGGTGGAAAAGCTTTTTGCTGAGTGTAGAGCGGCAAGACACGCAGAAGACGCAGATACGCAGCTCTCCGAAGCTAAGTGCCGGTCCCGGGCTTCTTTCGGCACAAACCGCTCTCAGGAGCTCCCTGCGCTCGCCACAATGCTCTGTGTGCGTAGAAGCCGCTTCTTCGCCTCCGGGAGAATCGGCGAGCGGCAGCTTGCCAAAGGCGAAGATGCAAGCTGCAGCACACAGGCACAGTGTGGGCAGCCTTCAGACTCAGAGAAAACAGTACTTTACCACTCTCCTGCCTTTTCCAGGGTTATTCTATTGGAAAAGAACGAGTTTTGGACAACTACCTTTCATTCTTGCCAAACTCTTTGCAGACCCCCGTGCAAGCTTTAGAACAAGATTTTGGATGTTTTCTTTCCTGGCAGAGTTTCTCCTTGCAAGATATGGTGGAAAAGCTTTTTGCTGAGTGTAGAGCGGCAAGACACGCAGAAGACGCAGATACGCAGCTCTCCGAAGCTAAGTGCCGGTCCCGGGCTTCTTTCGGCACAAACCGCTCTCAGGAGCTCCCTGCGCTCGCCACAATGCTCTGTGTGCGTAGAAGCCGCTTCTTCGCCTCCGGGAGAATCGGCGAGCGGCAGCTTCCCAAAGGCGAAGATGCAAGCTGCAGCACACAGGCACAGTGTGGGCAGCCTTCAGACTCAGAGAAAACAGTACTTTACCACTCTCCTGCCTTTTCCAGGGTTATTCTATTGGAAAAGAACGAGTTTTGGACAACTACCTTTCATTCTTGCCAAACTCTTTGCAGACCCCCGTGCAAGCTTTAGAACAAGATTTTGGATGTTTTCTTTCCTGGCAGAGTTTCTCCTTGCAAGATATGCTGGAAAAGCTTTTTGCTGAGTGTAGAGCGGCAAGACACGCAGAAGACGCAGATACGCAGCTCTCCGAAGCTAAGTGCCGGTCCCGGGCTTCTTTCGGCACAAACCGCTCTCAGGAGCTCCCTGCGCTCGCCACAATGCTCTGTGTGCGAAGAAGCCGCTTCTTCGCCTGCGGGAGAATCGGCGAGCGGCAGCTTCCCAAAGGCGAAGATGCAAGCTGCAGCACACAGGCACAGTGTGGGCAGCATTCAGACTCAGAGAAAACAGTACTTTACCACTCTCCTGCCTTTTCCATGGTTATTCTATTGGAAAAGAACGAGTTTTGGACAACTACCTTTCATTCTTGCCAAACTCTTTGCAGACCCCCGTGCAAGCTTTAGAACAAGATTTTGGATGTTTTCTTTCCTGGCAGAGTTTCTCCTTGCAAGATATGCTGGAAAAGCTTTTTGCTGAGTGTAGAGCGGCAAGACACGCAGAAGACGCAGATACGCAGCTCTCCGAAGCTAAGTGCCGGTCCCGGGCTTCTTTCGGCACAAACCGCTCTCAGGAGCTCCCTGCGCTCGCCACAATGCTCTGTGTGCGAAGAAGCCGCTTCTTCGCCTGCGGGAGAATCGGCGAGCGGCAGCTTCCCAAAGGCGAAGATGCAAGCTGCAGCACACAGGCACAGTGTGGGCAGCCTTCAGACTTAGAGAAAACAGTACTTTACCACTCTCCTGCCTTTTCCATGGTTATTCTATTGGAAAAGAACGAGTTTTGGACAACTACCTTTCATTCTTGCCAAACTCTTTGCAGACCCCCGTGCAAGCTTTAGAACAAGATTTTGGATGTTTTCTTTCCTGGCAGAGTTTCTCCTTGCAAGATATGCTGGAAAAGCTTTTTGCTGAGTGTAGAGCGGCAAGACACGCAGAAGACGCAGATACGCAGCTCTCCGAAGCTAAGTGCCGGTCCCGGGCTTCTTTCGGCACAAACCGCTCTCAGGAGCTCCCTGCGCTCGCCACAATGCTCTGTGTGCGAAGAAGCCGCTTCTTCGCCTCCGGGAGAATCGGCGAGCGGCAGCTTCCCAAAGGCGAAGATGCAAGCTGCAGCACACAGGCACAGTGTGGGCAGCCTTCAGACTTCGAGAAAACAGTACTTTACCACTCTCCTGCCTTTTCCATGGTTATTCTATTGGAAAAGAACGAGTTTTGGACAACTACCTTTCATTCTTGCCAAACTCTTTGCAGACCCCCGTGCAAGCTTTAGAACAAGATTTTGGATGTTTTCTTTCCTGGCAGAGTTTCTCCTTGCAAGATATGCTGGAAAAGCTTTTTGCTGAGTGTAGAGCGGCAAGACACGCAGAAGACGCAGATACGCAGCTCTCCGAAGCTAAGTGCCGGTCCCGGGCTTCTTTCGGCACAAACCGCTCTCAGGAGCTCCCTGCGCTCGCCACAATGCTCTGTGTGCGAAGAAGCCGCTTCTTCGCCTGCGGGAGAATCGGCGAGCGGCAGCTTTCCAAAGGCGAAGATGCAAGCTGCAGCACACAGGCACAGTGTGGGCAGCCTTCAGACTTAGAGAAAACAGTACTTTACCACTCTCCTGCCTTTTCCATGGTTATTCTATTGGAAAAGAACGAGTTTTGGACAACTACCTTTCATTCTTGCCAAACTCTTTGCAGACCCCCGTGCAAGCTTTAGAACAAGATTTTGGATGTTTTCTTTCCTGGCAGAGTTTCTCCTTGCAAGATATGCTGGAAAAGCTTTTTGCTGAGTGTAGAGCGGCAAGACACGCAGAAGACGCAGATACGCAGCTCTCCGAAGCTAAGTGCCGGTCCCGGGCTTCTTTCGGCACAAACCGCTCTCAGGAGCTCCCTGCGCTCGCCACAATGCTCTGTGTGCGAAGAAGCCGCTTCTTCGCCTGCGGGAGAATCGGCGAGCGGCAGCTTCCCAAAGGCGAAGATGCAAGCTGCAGCACACAGGCACAGTGTGGGCAGCATTCAGACTCAGAGAAAACAGTACTTTACCACTCTCCTGCCTTTTCCATGGTTATTCTATTGGAAAAGAACGACTTTTGGACAACTACCTTTCATTCTTGCCAAACTCTTTGCAGACCCCCGTGCAAGCTTTAGAACAAGATTTTGGATGTTTTCTTTCCTGGCAGAGTTTCTCCTTGCAAGATATGCTGGAAAAGCTTTTTGCTGAGTGTAGAGCGGCAAGACATGCAGAAGACGCAGATACGCAGCTCTCCGAAGCTAAGTGCCGGTCCCGGGCTTCTTTCGGCACAAACCGCTCTCAGGAGCTCCCTGCGCTCGCCACAATGCTCTGTGTGCGAAGAAGCCGCTTCTTCGCCTCCGGGAGAATCGGCGAGCGGCAGCTTCCCAAAGGCGAAGATGCAAGCTGCAGCACACAGGCACAGTGTGGGCAGCCTTCAGACTTAGAGAAAACAGTACTTTACCACTCTCCTGCCTTTTCCATGGTTATTCTATTGGAAAAGAACGAGTTTTGGACAACTACCTTTCATTCTTGCCAAACTCTTTGCAGACCCCCGTGCAAGCTTTAGAACAAGATTTTGGATGTTTTCTTTCCTGGCAGAGTTTCTCCTTGCAAGATATGCTGGAAAAGCTTTTTGCTGAGTGTAGAGCGGCAAGACACGCAGAAGACGCAGATACGCAGCTCTCCGAAGCTAAGTGCCGGTCCCGGGCTTCTTTCGGCACAAACCGCTCTCAGGAGCTCCCTGCGCTCGCCACAATGCTCTGTGTGCGAAGAAGCCGCTTCTTCGCCTCCGGGAGAATCGGCGAGCGGCAGCTTCCCAAAGGCGAAGATGCAAGCTGCAGCACACAGGCACAGTGTGGGCAGCCTTCAGACTTAGAAAAAACAGTACTTTACCACTCTCCTGCCTTTTCCATGGTTATTCTATTGGAAAAGAACGAGTTTTGGACAACTACCTTTCATTCTTGCCAAACTCTTTGCAGACCCCCGTGCAAGCTTTAGAACAAGATTTTGGATGTTTTCTTTCCTGGCAGAGTTTCTCCTTGCAAGATATGCTGGAAAAGCTTTTTGCTGAGTGTAGAGCGGCAAGACACGCAGAAGACGCAGATACGCAGCTCTCCGAAGCTAAGTGCCGGTCCCGGGCTTCTTTCGGCACAAACCGCTCTCAGGAGCTCCCTGCGCTCGCCACAATGCTCTGTGTGCGAAGAAGCCGCTTCTTCGCCTGCGGGAGAATCGGCGAGCGGCAGCTTCCCAAAGGCGAAGATGCAAGCTGCAGCACACAGGCACAGTGTGGGCAGCCTTCAGACTTAGAGAAAACAGTACTTTACCACTCTCCTGCCTTTTCCAGGGTTATTCTATTGGAAAAGAACGAGTTTTGGACAACTACCTTTCATTCTTGCCAAACTCTTTGCAGACCCCCGTGCAAGCTTTAGAACAAGATTTTGGATGTTTTCTTTCCTGGCAGAGTTTCTCCTTGCAAGATATGCTGGAAAAGCTTTTTGCTGAGTGTAGAGCGGCAAGACACGCAGAAGACGCAGATACGCAGCTCTCCGAAGCTAAGTGCCGGTCCCGGGCTTCTTTCGGCACAAACCGCTCTCAGGAGCTCCCTGCGCTCGCCACAATGCTCTGTGTGCGAAGAAGCCGCTTCTTCGCCTGTGGGAGAATCGGCGAGCGGCAGCTTCCCAAAGGCGATGATGCAAGCTGCAGCACACAGGCACAGTATGGGCAGCCTTCAGACTTAGAGAAAACAGTACTTTACCACTCTCCTGCCTTTTCCATGGTTATTCTATTGGAAAAGAACGAGTTTTGGACAACTACCTTTCATTCTTGCCAAACTCTTTGCAGACCCCCGTGCAAGCTTTAGAACAAGATTTTGGATGTTTTCTTTCCTGGCAGAGTTTCTCCTTGCAAGATATGCTGGAAAAGCTTTTTGCTGAGTGTAGAGCGGCAAGACACGCAGAAGACGCAGATACGCAGCTCTCCGAAGCTAAGTGCCGGTCCCGGGCTTCTTTCGGCACAAACCGCTCTCAGGAGCTCCCTGCGCTCGCCACAATGCTCTGTGTGCGTAGAAGCCGCTTCTTCGCCTCCGGGAGAATCGGCGAGCGGCAGCTTCCCAAAGGCGAAGATGCAAGCTGCAGCACACAGGCACAGTGTGGGCAGCCTTCAGACTCAGAGAAAACAGTACTTTACCACTCTCCTGCCTTTTCCAGGGTTATTCTATTGGAAAAGAACGAGTTTTGGACAACTACCTTTCATTCTTGCCAAACTCTTTGCAGACCCCCGTGCAAGCTTTAGAACAAGATTTTGGATGTTTTCTTTCCTGGCAGAGTTTCTCCTTGCAAGATATGGTGGAAAAGCTTTTTGCTGAGTGTAGAGCGGCAAGACACGCAGAAGACGCAGATACGCAGCTCTCCGAAGCTAAGTGCCGGTCCCGGGCTTCTTTCGGCACAAACCGCTCTCAGGAGCTCCCTGCGCTCGCCACAATGCTCTGTGTGCGAAGAAGCCGCTTCTTCGCCTCCGGGAGAATCGGCGAGCGGCAGCTTCCCAAAGGCGAAGATGCAAGCTGCAGCACACAGGCACAGTGTGGGCAGCCTTCAGACTTAGAGAAAACAGTACTTTACCACTCTCCTGCCTTTTCCATGGTTATTCTATTGGAAAAGAACGAGTTTTGGACAACTACCTTTCATTCTTGCCAAACTCTTTGCAGACCCCCGTGCAAGCTTTAGAACAAGATTTTGGATGTTTTCTTTCCTGGCAGAGTTTCTCCTTGCAAGATATGCTGGAAAAGCTTTTTGCTGAGTGTAGAGCGGCAAGACACGCAGAAGACGCAGATACGCAGCTCTCCGAAGCTAAGTGCCGGTCCCGGGCTTCTTTCGGCACAAACCGCTCTCAGGAGCTCCCTGCGCTCGCCACAATGCTCTGTGTGCGAAGAAGCCGCTTCTTCGCCTGCGGGAGAATCGGCGAGCGGCAGCTTTCCAAAGGCGAAGATGCAAGCTGCAGCACACAGGCACAGTGTGGGCAGCCTTCAGACTTAGAGAAAACAGTACTTTACCACTCTCCTGCCTTTTCCAGGGTTATTCTATTGGAAAAGAACGAGTTTTGGACAACTACCTTTCATTCTTGCCAAACTCTTTGCAGACCCCCGTGCAAGCTTTAGAACAAGATTTTGGATGTTTTCTTTCCTGGCAGAGTTTCTCCTTGCAAGATATGCTGGAAAAGCTTTTTGCTGAGTGTAGAGCGGCAAGACACGCAGAAGACGCAGATACGCAGCTCTCCGAAGCTAAGTGCCGGTCCCGGGCTTCTTTCGGCACAAACCGCTCTCAGGAGCTCCCTGCGCTCGCCACAATGCTCTGTGTGCGAAGAAGCCGCTTCTTCGCCTGCGGGAGAATCGGCGAGCGGCAGCTTTCCAAAGGCGAAGATGCAAGCTGCAGCACACAGGCACAGTGTGGGCAGCATTCAGACTCAGAGAAAACAGTACTTTACCACTCTCCTGCCTTTTCCATGGTTATTCTATTGGAAAAGAACGAGTTTTGGACAACTACCTTTCATTCTTGCCAAACTCTTTGCAGACCCCCGTGCAAGCTTTAGAACAAGATTTTGGATGTTTTCTTTCCTGGCAGAGTTTCTCCTTGCAAGATATGCTGGAAAAGCTTTTTGCTGAGTGTAGAGCGGCAAGACACGCAGAAGACGCAGATACGCAGCTCTCCGAAGCTAAGTGCCGGTCCCGGGCTTCTTTCGGCACAAACCGCTCTCAGGAGCTCCCTGCGCTCGCCACAATGCTCTGTGTGCGAAGAAGCCGCTTCTTCGCCTCCGGGAGAATCGGCGAGCGGCAGCTTCCCAAAGGCGAAGATGCAAGCTGCAGCACACAGGCACAGTGTGGGCAGCATTCAGACTCAGAGAAAACAGTACTTTACCACTCTCCTGCCTTTTCCATGGTTATTCTATTGGAAAAGAACGAGTTTTGGACAACTACCTTTCATTCTTGCCAAACTCTTTGCACACCCCCGTGCAAGCTTTAGAACAAGATTTTGCATGTTTTCTTTCCTGGCAGAGTTTCTCCTTGCAAGATATGCTGGAAAAGCTTTTTGCTGAGTGTAGAGCGGCAAGACATGCAGAAGACGCAGATACGCAGCTCTCCGAAGCTAAGTGCCGGTCCCGGGCTTCTTTCGGCACAAACCGCTCTCAGGAGCTCCCTGCGCTCGCCACAATGCTCTGTGTGCGAAGAAGCCGCTTCTTCGCCTCCGGGAGAATCGGCGAGCGGCAGCTTCCCAAAGGCGAAGATGCAAGCTGCAGCACACAGGCACAGTGTGGGCAGCCTTCAGACTTAGAGAAAACAGTACTTTACCACTCTCCTGCCTTTTCCATGGTTATTCTATTGGAAAAGAACGAGTTTTGGACAACTACCTTTCATTCTTGCCAAACTCTTTGCAGACCCCCGTGCAAGCTTTAGAACAAGATTTTGGATGTTTTCTTTCCTGGCAGAGTTTCTCCTTGCAAGATATGCTGGAAAAGCTTTTTGCTGAGTGTAGAGCGGCAAGACACGCAGAAGACGCAGATACGCAGCTCTCCGAAGCTAAGTGCCGGTCCCGGGCTTCTTTCGGCACAAACCGCTCTCAGGAGCTCCCTGCGCTCGCCACAATGCTCTGTGTGCGAAGAAGCCGCTTCTTCGCCTCCGGGAGAATCGGCGAGCGGCAGCTTCCCAAAGGCGAAGATGCAAGCTGCAGCACACAGGCACAGTGTGGGCAGCATTCAGACTTCGAGAAAACAGTACTTTACCACTCTCCTGCCTTTTCCATGGTTATTCTATTGGAAAAGAACGAGTTTTGGACAACTACCTTTCATTCTTGCCAAACTCTTTGCAGACCCCCGTGCAAGCTTTAGAACAAGATTTTGGATGTTTTCTTTCCTGGCAGAGTTTCTCCTTGCAAGATATGCTGGAAAAGCTTTTTGCTGAGTGTAGAGCGGCAAGACACGCAGAAGACGCAGATACGCAGCTCTCCGAAGCTAAGTGCCGGTCCCGGGCTTCTTTCGGCACAAACCGCTCTCAGGAGCTCCCTGCGCTCGCCACAATGCTCTGTGTGCGAAGAAGCCGCTTCTTCGCCTGCGGGAGAATCGGCGAGCGGCAGCTTTCCAAAGGCGAAGATGCAAGCTGCAGCACACAGGCACAGTGTGGGCAGCCTTCAGACTTAGAGAAAACAGTACTTTACCACTCTCCTGCCTTTTCCAGGGTTATTCTATTGGAAAAGAACGAGTTTTGGACAACTACCTTTCATTCTTGCCAAACTCTTTGCAGACCCCCGTGCAAGCTTTAGAACAAGATTTTGGATGTTTTCTTTCCTGGCAGAGTTTCTCCTTGCAAGATATGGTGGAAAAGCTTTTTGCTGAGTGTAGAGCGGCAAGACACGCAGAAGACGCAGATACGCAGCTCTCCGAAGCTAAGTGCCGGTCCCGGGCTTCTTTCGGCACAAACCGCTCTCAGGAGCTCCCTGCGCTCGCCACAATGCTCTGTGTGCGAAGAAGCCGCTTCTTCGCCTCCGGGAGAATCGGCGAGCGGCAGCTTCCCAAAGGCGAAGATGCAAGCTGCAGCACACAGGCACAGTGTGGGCAGCCTTCAGACTCAGAGAAAACAGTACTTTACCACTCTCCTGCCTTTTCCATGGTTATTCTATTGGAAAAGAACGAGTTTTGGACAACTACCTTTCATTCTTGCCAAACTCTTTGCAGACCCCCGTGCAAGCTTTAGAACAAGATTTTGGATGTTTTCTTTCCTGGCAGAGTTTCTCCTTGCAAGATATGGTGGAAAAGCTTTTTGCTGAGTGTAGAGCGGCAAGACACGCAGAAGACGCAGATACGCAGCTCTCCGAAGCTAAGTGCCGGTCCCGGGCTTCTTTCGGCACAAACCGCTCTCAGGAGCTCCCTGCGCTCGCCACAATGCTCTGTGTGCGAAGAAGCCGCTTCTTCGCCTCCGGGAGAATCGGCGAGCGGCAGCTTCCCAAAGGCGAAGATGCAAGCTGCAGCACACAGGCACAGTGTGGGCAGCCTTCAGACTCAGAGAAAACAGTACTTTACCACTCTCCTGCCTTTTCCATGGTTATTCTATTGGAAAAGAACGAGTTTTGGACAACTACCTTTCATTCTTGCCAAACTCTTTGCAGACCCCCGTGCAAGCTTTAGAACAAGATTTTGGATGTTTTCTTTCCTGGCAGAGTTTCTCCTTGCAAGATATGGTGGAAAAGCTTTTTGCTGAGTGTAGAGCGGCAAGACACGCAGAAGACGCAGATACGCAGCTCTCCGAAGCTAAGTGCCGGTCCCGGGCTTCTTTCGGCACAAACCGCTCTCAGGAGCTCCCTGAGCTCGCCACAATGCTCTGTGTGCGTAGAAGCCGCTTCTTCGCCTGCGGGAGAATCGGCGAGCGGCAGCTTCCCAAAGGCGAAGATGCAAGCTGCAGCACACAGGCACAGTGTGGGCAGCATTCAGACTTAGAGAAAACAGTACTTTACCACTCTCCTGCCTTTTCCATGGTTATTCTATTGGAAAAGAACGAGTTTTGGACAACTACCTTTCATTCTTGCCAAACTCTTTGCAGACCCCCGTGCAAGCTTTAGAACAAGATTTTGGATGTTTTCTTTCCTGGCAGAGTTTCTCCTTGCAAGATATGCTGGAAAAGCTTTTTGCTGAGTGTAGAGCGGCAAGACACGCAGAAGACGCAGATACGCAGCTCTCCGAAGCTAAGTGCCGGTCCCGGGCTTCTTTCGGCACAAACCGCTCTCAGGAGCTCCCTGCGCTCGCCACAATGCTCTGTGTGCGAAGAAGCCGCTTCTTCGCCTGTGGGAGAATCGGCGAGCGGCAGCTTCCCAAAGGCGATGATGCAAGCTGCAGCACACAGGCACAGTATGGGCAGCCTTCAGACTTAGAGAAAACAGTACTTTACCACTCTCCTGCCTTTTCCATGGTTATTCTATTGGAAAAGAACGAGTTTTGGACAACTACCTTTCATTCTTGCCAAACTCTTTGCAGACCCCCGTGCAAGCTTTAGAACAAGATTTTGGATGTTTTCTTTCCTGGCAGAGTTTCTCCTTGCAAGATATGCTGGAAAAGCTTTTTGCTGAGTGTAGAGCGGCAAGACACGCAGAAGACGCAGATACGCAGCTCTCCGAAGCTAAGTGCCGGTCCCGGGCTTCTTTCGGCACAAACCGCTCTCAGGAGCTCCCTGCGCTCGCCACAATGCTCTGTGTGCGAAGAAGCCGCTTCTTCGCCTGCGGGAGAATCGGCGAGCGGCAGCTTCCCAAAGGCGATGATGCAAGCTGCAGCACACAGGCACAGTGTGGGCAGCCTTCAGACTTAGAGAAAACAGTACTTTACCACTCTCCTGCCTTTTCCATGGTTATTCTATTGGAAAAGAACGAGTTTTGGACAACTACCTTTCATTCTTGCCAAACCCTTTGCAGACCCCCGTGCAAGCTTTAGAACAAGATTTTGGATGTTTTCTTTCCTGGCAGAGTTTCTCCTTGCAAGATATGGTGGAAAAGCTTTTTGCTGAGTGTAGAGCGGCAAGACACGCAGAAGACGCAGATACGCAGCTCTCCGAAGCTAAGTGCCGGTCCCGGGCTTCTTTCGGCACAAACCGCTCTCAGGAGCTCCCTGCGCTCGCCACAATGCTCTGTGTGCGTAGAAGCCGCTTCTTCGCCTCCGGGAGAATCGGCGAGCGGCAGCTTCCCAAAGGCGAAGATGCAAGCTGCAGCACACAGGCACAGTGTGGGCAGCCTTCAGACTCAGAGAAAACAGTACTTTACCACTCTCCTGCCTTTTCCAGGGTTATTCTATTGGAAAAGAACGAGTTTTGGACAACTACCTTTCATTCTTGCCAAACTCTTTGCAGACCCCCGTGCAAGCTTTAGAACAAGATTTTGGATGTTTTCTTTCCTGGCAGAGTTTCTCCTTGCAAGATATGCTGGAAAAGCTTTTTGCTGAGTGTAGAGCGGCAAGACACGCAGAAGACGCAGATACGCAGCTCTCCGAAGCTAAGTGCCGGTCCCGGGCTTCTTTCGGCACAAACCGCTCTCAGGAGCTCCCTGCGCTCGCCACAATGCTCTGTGTGCGAAGAAGCCGCTTCTTCGCCTCCGGGAGAATCGGCGAGCGGCAGCTTCCCAAAGGCGAAGATGCAAGCTGCAGCACACAGGCACAGTGTGGGCAGCATTCAGACTCAGAGAAAACAGTACTTTACCACTCTCCTGCCTTTTCCATGGTTATTCTATTGGAAAAGAACGAGTTTTGGACAACTACCTTTCATTCTTGCCAAACTCTTTGCAGACCCCCGTGCAAGCTTTAGAACAAGATTTTGCATGTTTTCTTTCCTGGCAGAGTTTCTCCTTGCAAGATATGCTGGAAAAGCTTTTTGCTGAGTGTAGAGCGGCAAGACATGCAGAAGACGCAGATACGCAGCTCTCCGAAGCTAAGTGCCGGTCCCGGGCTTCTTTCGGCACAAACCGCTCTCAGGAGCTCCCTGCGCTCGCCACAATGCTCTGTGTGCGAAGAAGCCGCTTCTTCGCCTCCGGGAGAATCGGCGAGCGGCAGCTTCCCAAAGGCGAAGATGCAAGCTGCAGCACACAGGCACAGTGTGGGCAGCCTTCAGACTTAGAGAAAACAGTACTTTACCACTCTCCTGCCTTTTCCATGGTTATTCTATTGGAAAAGAACGAGTTTTGGACAACTACCTTTCATTCTTGCCAAACTCTTTGCAGACCCCCGTGCAAGCTTTAGAACAAGATTTTGGATGTTTTCTTTCCTGGCAGAGTTTCTCCTTGCAAGATATGCTGGAAAAGCTTTTTGCTGAGTGTAGAGCGGCAAGACACGCAGAAGACGCAGATACGCAGCTCTCCGAAGCTAAGTGCCGGTCCCGGGCTTCTTTCGGCACAAACCGCTCTCAGGAGCTCCCTGCGCTCGCCACAATGCTCTGTGTGCGAAGAAGCCGCTTCTTCGCCTCCGGGAGAATCGGCGAGCGGCAGCTTCCCAAAGGCGAAGATGCAAGCTGCAGCACACAGGCACAGTGTGGGCAGCCTTCAGACTTAGAGAAAACAGTACTTTACCACTCTCCTGCCTTTTCCATGGTTATTCTATTGGAAAAGAACGAGTTTTGGACAACTACCTTTCATTCTTGCCAAACTCTTTGCAGACCCCCGTGCAAGCTTTAGAACAAGATTTTGGATGTTTTCTTTCCTGGCAGAGTTTCTCCTTGCAAGATATGCTGGAAAAGCTTTTTGCTGAGTGTAGAGCGGCAAGACACGCAGAAGACGCAGATACGCAGCTCTCCGAAGCTAAGTGCCGGTCCCGGGCTTCTTTCGGCACAAACCGCTCTCAGGAGCTCCCTGCGCTCGCCACAATGCTCTGTGTGCGAAGAAGCCGCTTCTTCGCCTGCGGGAGAATCGGCGAGCGGCAGCTTCCCAAAGGCGAAGATGCAAGCTGCAGCACACAGGCACAGTGTGGGCAGCCTTCAGACTTAGAGAAAACAGTACTTTACCACTCTCCTGCCTTTTCCAGGGTTATTCTATTGGAAAAGAACGAGTTTTGGACAACTACCTTTCATTCTTGCCAAACTCTTTGCAGACCCCCGTGCAAGCTTTAGAACAAGATTTTGGATGTTTTCTTTCCTGGCAGAGTTTCTCCTTGCAAGATATGGTGGAAAAGCTTTTTGCTGAGTGTAGAGCGGCAAGACACGCAGAAGACGCAGATACGCAGCTCTCCGAAGCTAAGTGCCGGTCCCGGGCTTCTTTCGGCACAAACCGCTCTCAGGAGCTCCCTGCGCTCGCCACAATGCTCTGTGTGCGAAGAAGCCGCTTCTTCGCCTCCGGGAGAATCGGCGAGCGGCAGCTTCCCAAAGGCGAAGATGCAAGCTGCAGCACACAGGCACAGTGTGGGCAGCCTTCAGACTCAGAGAAAACAGTACTTTACCACTCTCCTGCCTTTTCCATGGTTATTCTATTGGAAAAGAACGAGTTTTGGACAACTACCTTTCATTCTTGCCAAACTCTTTGCAGACCCCCGTGCAAGCTTTAGAACAAGATTTTGGATGTTTTCTTTCCTGGCAGAGTTTCTCCTTGCAAGATATGCTGGAAAAGCTTTTTGCTGAGTGTAGAGCGGCAAGACACGCAGAAGACGCAGATACGCAGCTCTCCGAAGCTAAGTGCCGGTCCCGGGCTTCTTTCGGCACAAACCGCTCTCAGGAGCTCCCTGCGCTCGCCACAATGCTCTGTGTGCGAAGAAGCCGCTTCTTCGCCTCCGGGAGAATCGGCGAGCGGCAGCTTCCCAAAGGCGAAGATGCAAGCTGCAGCACACAGGCACAGTGTGGGCAGCCTTCAGACTCAGAGAAAACAGTACTTTACCACTCTCCTGCCTTTTCCATGGTTATTCTATTGGAAAAGAACGAGTTTTGGACAACTACCTTTCATTCTTGCCAAACTCTTTGCAGACCCCCGTGCAAGCTTTAGAACAAGATTTTGGATGTTTTCTTTCCTGGCAGAGTTTCTCCTTGCAAGATATGGTGGAAAAGCTTTTTGCTGAGTGTAGAGCGGCAAGACACGCAGAAGACGCAGATACGCAGCTCTCCGAAGCTAAGTGCCGGTCCCGGGCTTCTTTCGGCACAAACCGCTCTCAGGAGCTCCCTGAGCTCGCCACAATGCTCTGTGTGCGTAGAAGCCGCTTCTTCGCCTGCGGGAGAATCGGCGAGCGGCAGCTTCCCAAAGGCGAAGATGCAAGCTGCAGCACACAGGCACAGTGTGGGCAGCATTCAGACTTAGAGAAAACAGTACTTTACCACTCTCCTGCCTTTTCCATGGTTATTCTATTGGAAAAGAACGAGTTTTGGACAACTACCTTTCATTCTTGCCAAACTCTTTGCAGACCCCCGTGCAAGCTTTAGAACAAGATTTTGGATGTTTTCTTTCCTGGCAGAGTTTCTCCTTGCAAGATATGCTGGAAAAGCTTTTTGCTGAGTGTAGAGCGGCAAGACACGCAGAAGACGCAGATACGCAGCTCTCCGAAGCTAAGTGCCGGTCCCGGGCTTCTTTCGGCACAAACCGCTCTCAGGAGCTCCCTGCGCTCGCCACAATGCTCTGTGTGCGAAGAAGCCGCTTCTTCGCCTCCGGGAGAATCGGCGAGCGGCAGCTTCCCAAAGGCGAAGATGCAAGCTGCAGCACACAGGCACAGTGTGGGCAGCCTTCAGACTTAGAGAAAACAGTACTTTACCACTCTCCTGCCTTTTCCATGGTTATTCTATTGGAAAAGAACGAGTTTTGGACAACTACCTTTCATTCTTGCCAAACTCTTTGCAGACCCCCGTGCAAGCTTTAGAACAAGATTTTGGATGTTTTCTTTCCTGGCAGAGTTTCTCCTTGCAAGATATGCTGGAAAAGCTTTTTGCTGAGTGTAGAGCGGCAAGACACGCAGAAGACGCAGATACGCAGCTCTCCGAAGCTAAGTGCCGGTCCCGGGCTTCTTTCGGCACAAACCGCTCTCAGGAGCTCCCTGCGCTCGCCACAATGCTCTGTGTGCGAAGAAGCCGCTTCTTCGCCTGCGGGAGAATCGGCGAGCGGCAGCTTCCCAAAGGCGATGATGCAAGCTGCAGCACACAGGCACAGTGTGGGCAGCCTTCAGACTTAGAGAAAACAGTACTTTACCACTCTCCTGCCTTTTCCATGGTTATTCTATTGGAAAAGAACGAGTTTTGGACAACTACCTTTCATTCTTGCCAAACTCTTTGCAGACCCCCGTGCAAGCTTTAGAAGAAGATTTTGGATGTTTTCTTTCCTGGCAGAGTTTCTCCTTGCAAGATATGGTGGAAAAGCTTTTTGCTGAGTGTAGAGCGGCAAGACACGCAGAAGACGCAGATACGCAGCTCTCCGAAGCTAAGTGCCGGTCCCGGGCTTCTTTCGGCACAAACCGCTCTCAGGAGCTCCCTGCGCTCGCCACAATGCTCTGTGTGCGAAGAAGCCGCTTCTTCGCCTCCGGGAGAATCGGCGAGCGGCAGCTTCCCAAAGGCGAAGATGCAAGCTGCAGCACACAGGCACAGTGTGGGCAGCCTTCAGACTTAGAGAAAACAGTACTTTACCACTCTCCCGCCTTTTCCATGGTTATTCTATTGGAAAAGAACGAGTTTTGGACAACTACCTTTCATTCTTGCCAAACTCTTTGCAGACCCCCGTGCAAGCTTTAGAACAAGATTTTGGATGTTTTCTTTCCTGGCAGAGTTTCTCCTCGCAAGATATGCTGGAAAAGCTTTTTGCTGAGTGTAGAGCGGCAAGACACGCAGAAGACGCAGATACGCAGCTCTCCGAAGCTAAGTGCCGGTCCCGGGCTTCTTTCGGCACAAACCGCTCTCAGGAGCTCCCTGCGCTCGCCACAATGCTCTGTGTGCGAAGAAGCCGCTTCTTCGCCTCCGGGAGAATCGGCGAGCGGCAGCTTCCCAAAGGCGAAGATGCAAGCTGCAGCACACAGGCACAGTGTGGGCAGCCTTCAGACTCAGAGAAAACAGTACTTTACCACTCTCCCGCCTTTTCCATGGTTATTCTATTGGAAAAGAACGAGTTTTGGACAACTACCTTTCATTCTTGCCAAACTCTTTGCAGACCCCCGTGCAAGCTTTAGAACAAGATTTTGCATGTTTTCTTTCCTGGCAGAGTTTCTCCTTGCAAGATATGCTGGAAAAGCTTTTTGCTGAGTGTAGAGCGGCAAGACACGCAGAAGACGCAGATACGCAGCTCTCCGAAGCTAAGTGCCGGTCCCGGGCTTCTTTCGGCACAAACCGCTCTCAGGAGCTCCCTGCGCTCGCCACAATGCTCTGTGTGCGAAGAAGCCGCTTCTTCGCCTCCGGGAGAATCGGCGAGCGGCAGCTTCCCAAAGGCGAAGATGCAAGCTGCAGCACACAGGCACAGTGTGGGCAGCCTTCAGACTTAGAGAAAACAGTACTTTACCACTCTCCCGCCTTTTCCATGGTTATTCTATTGGAAAAGAACGAGTTTTGGACAACTACCTTTCATTCTTGCCAAACTCTTTGCAGACCCCCGTGCAAGCTTTAGAACAAGATTTTGCATGTTTTCTTTCCTGGCAGAGTTTCTCCTTGCAAGATATGGTGGAAAAGCTTTTTGCTGAGTGTAGAGCGGCAAGACACGCAGAAGACGCAGATACGCAGCTCTCCGAAGCTAAGTGCCGGTCCCGGGCTTCTTTCGGCACAAACCGCTCTCAGGAGCTCCCTGCGCTCGCCACAATGCTCTGTGTGCGAAGAAGCCGCTTCTTCGCCTCCGGGAGAATCGGCGAGCGGCAGCTTCCCAAAGGCGAAGATGCAAGCTGCAGCACACAGGCACAGTGTGGGCAGCATTCAGACTTAGAGAAAACAGTACTTTACCACTCTCCTGCCTTTTCCATGGTTATTCTATTGGAAAAGAACGAGTTTTGGACAACTACCTTTCATTCTTGCCAAACTCTTTGCAGACCCCCGTGCAAACTTTAGAACAAGATTTTGGATGTTTTCTTCCCTGGCAGAGTTTCTCCTTGCAAGATATGGTGGAAAAGCTTTTTGCTGAGTGTAGAGCGGCAAGACACGCAGAAGACGCAGATACGCAGCTCTCCGAAGCTAAGTGCCGGTCCCGGGCTTCTTTCGGCACAAACCGCTCTCAGGAGCTCCCTGCGCTCGCCACAATGCTCTGTGTGCGAAGAAGCCGCTTCTTCGCCTCCGGGAGAATCGGCGAGCGGCAGCTTCCCAAAGGCGAAGATGCAAGCTGCAGCACACAGGCACAGTGTGGGCAGCATTCAGACTCAGAGAAAACAGTACTTTACCACTCTCCTGCCTTTTCCATGGTTATTCTATTGGAAAAGAACGAGTTTTGGACAACTACCTTTCATTCTTGCCAAACTCTTTGCAGACCCCCGTGCAAGCTTTAGAACAAGATTTTGGATGTTTTCTTTCCTGGCAGAGTTTCTCCTCGCAAGATATGGTGGAAAAGCTTTTTGCTGAGTGTAGAGCGGCAAGACACGCAGAAGACGCAGATACGCAGCTCTCCGAAGCTAAGTGCCGGTCCCGGGCTTCTTTCGGCACAAACCGCTCTCAGGAGCTCCCTGCGCTCGCCACAATGCTCTGTGTGCGAAGAAGCCGCTTCTTCGCCTCCGGGAGAATCGGCGAGCGGCAGCTTCCCAAAGGCGAAGATGCAAGCTGCAGCACACAGGCACAGTGTGGGCAGCATTCAGACTCAGAGAAAACAGTACTTTACCACTCTCCTGCCTTTTCCATGGTTATTCTATTGGAAAAGAACGAGTTTTGGACAACTACCTTTCATTCTTGCCAAACTCTTTGCAGACCCCCGTGCAAGCTTTAGAACAAGATTTTGGATGTTTTCTTTCCTGGCAGAGTTTCTCCTCGCAAGATATGGTGGAAAAGCTTTTTGCTGAGTGTAGAGCGGCAAGACACGCAGAAGACGCAGATACGCAGCTCTCCGAAGCTAAGTGCCGGTCCCGGGCTTCTTTCGGCACAAACCGCTCTCAGGAGCTCCCTGCGCTCGCCACAATGCTCTGTGTGCGAAGAAGCCGCTTCTTCGCCTCCGGGAGAATCGGCGAGCGGCAGCTTCCCAAAGGCGAAGATGCAAGCTGCGGCACACAGGCACAGTGTGGGCAGCATTCAGACTCAGAGAAAACAGTACTTTACCACTCTCCTGCCTTTTCCATGGTTATTCTATTGGAAAAGAACGAGTTTTGGACAACTACCTTTCATTCTTGCCAAACTCTTTGCACACCCCCGTGCAAGCTTTAGAACAAGATTTTGGATGTTTTCTTTCCTGGCAGAGTTTCTCCTTGCAAGATATGGTGGAAAAGCTTTTTGCTGAGTGTAGAGCGGCAAGACACGCAGAAGACGCAGATACGCAGCTCTCCGAAGCTAAGTGCCGGTCCCGGGCTTCTTTCGGCACAAACCGCTCTCAGGAGCTCCCTGCGCTCGCCACAATGCTCTGTGTGCGAAGAAGCCGCTTCTTCGCCTCCGGGAGAATCGGCGAGCGGCAGCTTCCCAAAGGCGAAGATGCAAGCTGCAGCACACAGGCACAGTGTGGGCAGCCTTCAGACTTAGAGAAAACAGTACTTTACCACTCTCCTGCCTTTTCCATGGTTATTCTATTGGAAAAGAACGAGGTTTGGACAACTACCTTTCATTCTTGCCAAACTCTTTGCAGACCCCCGTGCAAGCTTTAGAACAAGATTTTGGATGTTTTCTTTCCTGGCAGAGTTTCTCCTTGCAAGATATGGTGGAAAAGCTTTTTGCTGAGTGTAGAGCGGCAAGACACGCAGAAGACGCAGATACGCAGCTCTCCGAAGCTAAGTGCCGGTCCCGGGCTTCTTTCGGCACAAACCGCTCTCAGGAGCTCCCTGCGCTCGCCACAATGCTCTGTGTGCGAAGAAGCCGCTTCTTCGCCTCCGGGAGAATCGGCGAGCGGCAGCTTCCCAAAGGCGAAGATGCAAGCTGCGGCACACAGGCACAGTGTGGGCAGCATTCAGACTCAGAGAAAACAGTACTTTACCACTCTCCTGCCTTTTCCATGGTTATTCTATTGGAAAAGAACGAGTTTTGGACAACTACCTTTCATTCTTGCCAAACTCTTTGCAGACCCCCGTGCAAGCTTTAGAACAAGATTTTGGATGTTTTCTTTCCTGGCAGAGTTTCTCCTCGCAAGATATGGTGGAAAAGCTTTTTGCTGAGTGTAGAGCGGCAAGACACGCAGAAGACGCAGATACGCAGCTCTCCGAAGCTAAGTGCCGGTCCCGGGCTTCTTTCGGCACAAACCGCTCTCAGGAGCTCCCTGCGCTCGCCACAATGCTCTGTGTGCGAAGAAGCCGCTTCTTCGCCTGCGGGAGAATCGGCGAGCGGCAGCTTCCCAAAGGCGAAGATGCAAGCTGCGGCACACAGGCACAGTGTGGGCAGCCTTCAGACTCAGAGAAAACAGTACTTTACCACTCTCCTGCCTTTTCCATGGTTATTCTATTGGAAAAGAACGAGTTTTGGACAACTACCTTTCATTCTTGCCAAACTCTTTGCAGACCCCCGTGCAAGCTTTAGAACAAGATTTTGGATGTTTTCTTTCCTGGCAGAGTTTCTCCTTGCAAGATATGGTGGAAAAGCTTTTTGCTGAGTGTAGAGCGGCAAGACACGCAGAAGACGCAGATACGCAGCTCTCCGAAGCTAAGTGCCGGTCCCGGGCTTCTTTCGGCACAAACCGCTCTCAGGAGCTCCCTGCGCTCGCCACAATGCTCTGTGTGCGAAGAAGCCGCTTCTTCGCCTCCGGGAGAATCGGCGAGCGGCAGCTTCCCAAAGGCGAAGATGCAAGCTGCAGCACACAGGCACAGTGTGGGCAGCCTTCAGACTTAGAGAAAACAGTACTTTACCACTCTCCTGCCTTTTCCATGGTTATTCTATTGGAAAAGAACGAGGTTTGGACAACTACCTTTCATTCTTGCCAAACTCTTTGCAGACCCCCGTGCAAGCTTTAGAACAAGATTTTGGATGTTTTCTTTCCTGGCAGAGTTTCTCCTTGCAAGATATGGTGGAAAAGCTTTTTGCTGAGTGTAGAGCGGCAAGACACGCAGAAGACGCAGATACGCAGCTCTCCGAAGCTAAGTGCCGGTCCCGGGCTTCTTTCGGCACAAACCGCTCTCAGGAGCTCCCTGCGCTCGCCACAATGCTCTGTGTGCGAAGAAGCCGCTTCTTCGCCTCCGGGAGAATCGGCGAGCGGCAGCTTCCCAAAGGCGAAGATGCAAGCTGCGGCACACAGGCACAGTGTGGGCAGCATTCAGACTCAGAGAAAACAGTACTTTACCACTCTCCTGCCTTTTCCATGGTTATTCTATTGGAAAAGAACGAGTTTTGGACAACTACCTTTCATTCTTGCCAAACTCTTTGCAGACCCCCGTGCAAGCTTTAGAACAAGATTTTGCATGTTTTCTTTCCTGGCAGAGTTTCTCCTCGCAAGATATGGTGGAAAAGCTTTTTGCTGAGTGTAGAGCGGCAAGACACGCAGAAGACGCAGATACGCAGCTCTCCGAAGCTAAGTGCCGGTCCCGGGCTTCTTTCGGCACAAACCGCTCTCAGGAGCTCCCTGCGCTCGCCACAATGCTCTGTGTGCGAAGAAGCCGCTTCTTCGCCTGCGGGAGAATCGGCGAGCGGCAGCTTCCCAAAGGCGAAGATGCAAGCTGCGGCACACAGGCACAGTGTGGGCAGCCTTCAGACTCAGAGAAAACAGTACTTTACCACTCTCCTGCCTTTTCCATGGTTATTCTATTGGAAAAGAACGAGTTTTGGACAACTACCTTTCATTCTTGCCAAACTCTTTGCAGACCCCCGTGCAAGCTTTAGAACAAGATTTTGGATGTTTTCTTTCCTGGCAGAGTTTCTCCTTGCAAGATATGCTGGAAAAGCTTTTTGCTGAGTGTAGAGCGGCAAGACACGCAGAAGACGCAGATACGCAGCTCTCCGAAGCTAAGTGCCGGTCCCGGGCTTCTTTCGGCACAAACCGCTCTCAGGAGCTCCCTGCGCTCGCCACAATGCTCTGTGTGTGAAGAAGCCGCTTCTTCGCCTCCGGGAGAATCGGCGAGCGGCAGCTTCCCAAAGGCGATGATGCAAGCTGCAGCACACAAGCACAGTGTGGGCAGCCTTCAGACTTAGAGAAAACAGTACTTTACCACTCTCCTGCCTTTTCCATGGTTATTCTATTGGAAAAGAACGAGTTTTGGACAACTACCTTTCATTCTTGCCAAACTCTTTGCAGACCCCCGTGCAAGCTTTAGAACAAGATTTTGGATGTTTTCTTTCCTGGCAGAGTTTCTCCTCGCAAGATATGGTGGAAAAGCTTTTTGCTGAGTGTAGAGCGGCAAGACACGCAGAAGACGCAGATACGCAGCTCTCCGAAGCTAAGTGCCGGTCCCGGGCTTCTTTCGGCACAAACCGCTCTCAGGAGCTCCCTGCGCTCGCCACAATGCTCTGTGTGCGAAGAAGCCGCTTCTTCGCCTGCGGGAGAATAGGCGAGCGGCAGCTTCCCAAAGGCGAAGATGCAAGCTGCAGCACACAGGCACAGTGTGGGCAGCCTTCAGACTTAGAGAAAACAGTACTTTACCACTCTCCTGCCTTTTCCATGGTTATTCTATTGGAAAAGAACGAGTTTTGGACAACTACCTTTCATTCTTGCCAAACTCTTTGCAGACCCCCGTGCAAGCTTTAGAACAAGTTTTTGGATGTTTTCTTTCCTGGCAGAGTTTCTCCTTGCAAGATATGCTGGAAAAGCTTTTGGCTGAGTGTAGAGCGGCAAGACACGCAGAAGACGCAGATACGCAGCTCTCCGAAGCTAAGTGCCGGTCCCGGGCTTCTTTCGGCACAAACCGCTCTCAGGAGCTCCCTGCGCTCGCCACAATGCTCTGTGTGCGAAGAAGCCGCTTCTTCGCCTCCGGGAGAATCGGCGAGCGGCAGCTTCCCAAAGGCGATGATGCAAGCTGCAGCACACAGGCACAGTGTGGGCAGCCTTCAGACTTAGAGAAAACGGTACTTTACCACTCTCCTGCCTTTTCCATGGTTATTCTATTGGAAAAGAACGAGTTTTGGACAACTACCTTTCATTCTTGCCAAACTCTTTGCAGACCCCCGTGCAAGCTTTAGAACAAGATTTTGGATGTTTTCTTTCCTGGCAGAGTTTCTCCTTGCAAGATATGGTGGAAAAGCTTTTTGCTGAGTGTAGAGCGGCAAGACACGCAGAAGACGCAGATACGCAGCTCTCCGAAGCTAAGTGCCGGTCCCGGGCTTCTTTCGGCACAAACCGCTCTCAGGAGCTCCCTGCGCTCGCCACAATGCTCTGTGTGCGAAGAAGCCGCTTCTTCGCCTCCGGGAGAATCGGCGAGCGGCAGCTTCCCAAAGGCGAAGATGCAAGCTGCAGCACACAGGCACAGTGTGGGCAGCATTCAGACTTCGAGAAAACAGTACTTTACCACTCTCCTGCCTTTTCCATGGTTATTCTATTGGAAAAGAACGAGTTTTGGACAACTACCTTTCATTCTTGCCAAACTCTTTGCAGACCCCCGTGCAAGCTTTAGAAGAAGATTTTGGATGTTTTCTTTCCTGGCAGAGTTTCTCCTTGCAAGATATGCTGGAAAAGCTTTTTGCTGAGTGTAGAGCGGCAAGACACGCAGAAGACGCAGATACGCAGCTCTCCGAAGCTAAGTGCCGGTCCCGGGCTTCTTTCGGCACAAACCGCTCTCAGGAGCTCCCTGCGCTCGCCACAATGCTCTGTGTGCGAAGAAGCCGCTTCTTCGCCTCCGGGAGAATCGGCGAGCGGCAGCTTCCCAAAGGCGATGATGCAAGCTGCAGCACACAGGCACAGTGTGGGCAGCCTTCAGACTTAGAGAAAACAGTACTTTACCACTCTCCTGCCTTTTCCATGGTTATTCTATTGGAAAAGAACGAGTTTTGGACAACTACCTTTCATTCTTGCCAAACTCTTTGCAGACCCCCGTGCAAGCTTTAGAACAAGATTTTGGATGTTTTCTTTCCTGGCAGAGTTTCTCCTTGCAAGATATGGTGGAAAAGCTTTTTGCTGAGTGTAGAGCGGCAAGACACGCAGAAGACGCAGATACGCAGCTCTCCGAAGCTAAGTGCCGGTCCCGGGCTTCTTTCGGCACAAACCGCTCTCAGGAGCTCCCTGCGCTCGCCACAATGCTCTGTGTGCGAAGAAGCCACTTCTTCGCCTCCGGGAGAATCGGCGAGCGGCAGCTTCCCAAAGGCGAAGATGCAAGCTGCAGCACACAGGCACAGTGTGGGCAGCATTCAGACTTAGAGAAAACAGTACTTTACCACTCTCCTGCCTTTTCCATGGTTATTCTATTGGAAAAGAACGAGTTTTGGACAACTACCTTTCATTCTTGCCAAACTCTTTGCAGACCCCCGTGCAAGCTTTAGAACAAGATTTTGGATGTTTTCTTTCCTGGCAGAGTTTCTCCTTGCAAGATATGGTGGAAAAGCTTTTTGCTGAGTGTAGAGCGGCAAGACACGCAGAAGACGCAGATACGCAGCTCTCCGAAGCTAAGTGCCGGTCCCGGGCTTCTTTCGGCACAAACCGCTCTCAGGAGCTCCCTGCGCTCGCCACAATGCTCTGTGTGCGAAGAAGCCGCTTCTTCGCCTCCGGGAGAATCGGCGAGCGGCAGCTTCCCAAAGGCGAAGATGCAAGCTGCAGCACACAGGCACAGTGTGGGCAGCATTCAGACTTCGAGAAAACAGTACTTTACCACTCTCCTGCCTTTTCCATGGTTATTCTATTGGAAAAGAACGAGTTTTGGACAACTACCTTTCATTCTTGCCAAACTCTTTGCAGACCCCCGTGCAAGCTTTAGAACAAGATTTTGCATGTTTTCTTTCCTGGCAGAGTTTCTCCTCGCAAGATATGGTGGAAAAGCTTTTTGCTGAGTGTAGAGCGGCAAGACACGCAGAAGACGCAGATACGCAGCTCTCCGAAGCTAAGTGCCGGTCCCGGGCTTCTTTCGGCACAAACCGCTCTCAGGAGCTCCCTGCGCTCGCCACAATGCTCTGTGTGCGAAGAAGCCGCTTCTTCGCCTCCGGGAGAATCGGCGAGCGGCAGCTTCCCAAAGGCGAAGATGCAAGCTGCAGCACACAGGCACAGTGTGGGCAGCATTCAGACTCAGAGAAAACAGTACTTTACCACTCTCCTGCCTTTTCCATGGTTATTCTATTGGAAAAGAACGAGTTTTGGACAACTACCTTTCATTCTTGCCAAACTCTTTGCAGACCCCCGTGCAAGCTTTAGAACAAGATTTTGGATGTTTTCTTTCCTGGCAGAGTTTCTCCTCGCAAGATATGGTGGAAAACCTTTTTGCTGAGTGTAGAGCGGCAAGACACGCAGAAGACGCAGATACGCAGCTCTCCGAAGCTAAGTGCCGGTCCCGGGCTTCTTTCGGCACAAACCGCTCTCAGGAGCTCCCTGCGCTCGCCACAATGCTCTGTGTGCGAAGAAGCCGCTTCTTCGCCTCCGGGAGAATCGGCGAGCGGCAGCTTCCCAAAGGCGATGATGCAAGCTGCAGCACACAGGCACAGTGTGGGCAGCCTTCAGACTTTGAGAAAACAGTACTTTACCACTCTCCTGCCTTTTCCATGGTTATTCTATTGGAAAAGAACGAGTTTTGGACAACTACCTTTCATTCTTGCCAAACTCTTTGCAGACCCCCGTGCAAGCTTTAGAACAAGATTTTGGATGTTTTCTTTCCTGGCAGAGTTTCTCCTTGCAAGATATGGTGGAAAAGCTTTTTGCTGAGTGTAGAGCGGCAAGACACGCAGAAGACGCAGATACGCAGCTCTCCGAAGCTAAGTGCCGGTCCCGGGCTTCTTTCGGCACAAACCGCTCTCAGGAGCTCCCTGCGCTCGCCACAATGCTCTGTGTGCGAAGAAGCCACTTCTTCGCCTCCGGGAGAATCGGCGAGCGGCAGCTTCCCAAAGGCGAAGATGCAAGCTGCAGCACACAGGCACAGTGTGGGCAGCATTCAGACTTAGAGAAAACAGTACTTTACCACTCTCCTGCCTTTTCCATGGTTATTCTATTGGAAAAGAACGAGTTTTGGACAACTACCTTTCATTCTTGCCAAACTCTTTGCAGACCCCCGTGCAAGCTTTAGAACAAGATTTTGGATGTTTTCTTTCCTGGCAGAGTTTCTCCTTGCAAGATATGGTGGAAAAGCTTTTTGCTGAGTGTAGAGCGGCAAGACACGCAGAAGACGCAGATACGCAGCTCTCCGAAGCTAAGTGCCGGTCCCGGGCTTCTTTCGGCACAAACCGCTCTCAGGAGCTCCCTGCGCTCGCCACAATGCTCTGTGTGCGAAGAAGCCGCTTCTTCGCCTCCGGGAGAATCGGCGAGCGGCAGCTTCCCAAAGGCGAAGATGCAAGCTGCAGCACACAGGCACAGTGTGGGCAGCATTCAGACTCAGAGAAAATAGTACTTTACCACTCTCCTGCCTTTTCCATGGTTATTCTATTGGAAAAGAACGAGTTTTGGACAACTACCTTTCATTCTTGCCAAACTCTTTGCAGACCCCCGTGCAAGCTTTAGAACAAGATTTTGCATGTTTTCTTTCCTGGCAGAGTTTCTCCTCGCAAGATATGGTGGAAAAGCTTTTTGCTGAGTGTAGAGCGGCAAGACACGCAGAAGACGCAGATACGCAGCTCTCCGAAGCTAAGTGCCGGTCCCGGGCTTCTTTCGGCACAAACCGCTCTCAGGAGCTCCCTGCGCTCGCCACAATGCTCTGTGTGCGAAGAAGCCGCTTCTTCGCCTCCGGGAGAATCGGCGAGCGGCAGCTTCCCAAAGGCGAAGATGCAAGCTGCAGCACACAGGCACAGTGTGGGCAGCATTCAGACTCAGAGAAAACAGTACTTTACCACTCTCCTGCCTTTTCCATGGTTATTCTATTGGAAAAGAACGAGTTTTGGACAACTACCTTTCATTCTTGCCAAACTCTTTGCAGACCCCCGTGCAAGCTTTAGAACAAGATTTTGGATGTTTTCTTTCCTGGCAGAGTTTCTCCTCGCAAGATATGGTGGAAAACCTTTTTGCTGAGTGTAGAGCGGCAAGACACGCAGAAGACGCAGATACGCAGCTCTCCGAAGCTAAGTGCCGGTCCCGGGCTTCTTTCGGCACAAACCGCTCTCAGGAGCTCCCTGCGCTCGCCACAATGCTCTGTGTGCGAAGAAGCCGCTTCTTCGCCTCCGGGAGAATCGGCGAGCGGCAGCTTCCCAAAGGCGAAGATGCAAGCTGCGGCACACAGGCACAGTGTGGGCAGCATTCAGACTCAGAGAAAACAGTACTTTACCACTCTCCTGCCTTTTCCATGGTTATTCTATTGGAAAAGAACGAGTTTTGGACAACTACCTTTCATTCTTGCCAAACTCTTTGCAGACCCCCGTGCAAGCTTTAGAACAAGATTTTGGATGTTTTCTTTCCTGGCAGAGTTTCTCCTTGCAAGATATGCTGGAAAAGCTTTTTGCTGAGTGTAGAGCGGCAAGACACGCAGAAGACGCAGATACGCAGCTCTCCGAAGCTAAGTGCCGGTCCCGGGCTTCTTTCGGCACAAACCGCTCTCAGGAGCTCCCTGCGCTCGCCACAATGCTCTGTGTGCGAAGAAGCCGCTTCTTCGCCTGCGGGAGAATCGGCGAGCGGCAGCTTCCCAAAGGCGAAGATGCAAGCTGCGGCACACAGGCACAGTGTGGGCAGCCTTCAGACTCAGAGAAAACAGTACTTTACCACTCTCCTGCCTTTTCCATGGTTATTCTATTGGAAAAGAACGAGTTTTGGACAACTACCTTTCATTCTTGCCAAACTCTTTGCAGACCCCCGTGCAAGCTTTAGAACAAGATTTTGGATGTTTTCTTTCCTGGCAGAGTTTCTCCTTGCAAGATATGCTGGAAAAGCTTTTTGCTGAGTGTAGAGCGGCAAGACACGCAGAAGACGCAGATACGCAGCTCTCCGAAGCTAAGTGCCGCTCCCGGGCTTCTTTCGGCACAAACCGCTCTCAGGAGCTCCCTGCGCTCGCCACAATGCTCTGTGTGCGAAGAAGCCGCTTCTTCGCCTGCGGGAGAATCGGCGAGCGGCAGCTTCCCAAAGGCGAAGATGCAAGCTGCGGCACACAGGCACAGTGTGGGCAGCCTTCAGACTCAGAGAAAACAGTACTTTACCACTCTCCTGCCTTTTCCATGGTTATTCTATTGGAAAAGAACGAGTTTTGGACAACTACCTTTCATTCTTGCCAAACTCTTTGCAGACCCCCGTGCAAGCTTTAGAACAAGATTTTGGATGTTTTCTTTCCTGGCAGAGTTTCTCCTTGCAAGATATGCTGGAAAAGCTTTTTGCTGAGTGTAGAGCGGCAAGACACGCAGAAGACGCAGATACGCAGCTCTCCGAAGCTAAGTGCCGGTCCCGGGCTTCTTTCGGCACAAACCGCTCTCAGGAGCTCCCTGCGCTCGCCACAATGCTCTGTGTGCGAAGAAGCCGCTTCTTCGCCTCCGGGAGAATCGGCGAGCGGCAGCTTCCCAAAGGCGAAGATGCAAGCTGCAGCACACAGGCACAGTGTGGGCAGCATTCAGACTCAGAGAAAACAGTACTTTACCACTCTCCTGCCTTTTCCATGGTTATTCTATTGGAAAAGAACGAGTTTTGGACAACTACCTTTCATTCTTGCCAAACTCTTTGCAGACCCCCGTGCAAACTTTAGAACAAGATTTTGGATGTTTTCTTTCCTGGCAGAGTTTCTCCTTGCAAGATATGCTGGAAAAGCTTTTTGCTGAGTGTAGAGCGGCAAGACACGCAGAAGACGCAGATACGCAGCTCTCCGAAGCTAAGTGCCGGTCCCGGGCTTCTTTCGGCACAAACCGCTCTCAGGAGCTCCCTGCGCTCGCCACAATGCTCTGTGTGCGAAGAAGCCGCTTCTTCGCCTCCGGGAGAATCGGCGAGCGGCAGCTTCCCAAAGGCGAAGATGCAAGCTGCGGCACACAGGCACAGTGTGGGCAGCATTCAGACTCAGAGAAAACAGTACTTTACCACTCTCCTGCCTTTTCCATGGTTATTCTATTGGAAAAGAACGAGTTTTGGACAACTACCTTTCATTCTTGCCAAACTCTTTGCAGACCCCCGTGCAAGCTTTAGAACAAGATTTTGGATGTTTTCTTTCCTGGCAGAGTTTCTCCTTGCAAGATATGCTGGAAAAGCTTTTTGCTGAGTGTAGAGCGGCAAGACACGCAGAAGACGCAGATACGCAGCTCTCCGAAGCTAAGTGCCGGTCCCGGGCTTCTTTCGGCACAAACCGCTCTCAGGAGCTCCCTGCGCTCGCCACAATGCTCTGTGTGCGAAGAAGCCGCTTCTTCGCCTGCGGGAGAATCGGCGAGCGGCAGCTTCCCAAAGGCGAAGATGCAAGCTGCAGCACACAGGCACAGTGGGGGCAGCCTTCAGACTCAGAGAAAACAGTACTTTACCACTCTCCTGCCTTTTCCATGGTTATTCTATTGGAAAAGAACGAGTTTTGGACAACTACCTTTCATTCTTGCCAAACTCTTTGCAGACCCCCGTGCAAGCTTTAGAACAAGATTTTGGATGTTTTCTTTCCTGGCAGAGTTTCTCCTTGCAAGATATGGTGGAAAAGCTTTTTGCTGAGTGTAGAGCGGCAAGACACGCAGAAGACGCAGATACGCAGCTCTCCGAAGCTAAGTGCCGGTCCCGGGCTTCTTTCGGCACAAACCGCTCTCAGGAGCTCCCTGCGCTCGCCACAATGCTCTGTGTGCGAAGAAGCCGCTTCTTCGCCTCCGGGAGAATCGGCGAGCGGCAGCTTCCCAAAGGCGAAGATGCAAGCTGCAGCACACAGGCACAGTGTGGGCAGCATTCAGACTTAGAGAAAACAGTACTTTACCACTCTCCTGCCTTTTCCATGGTTATTCTATTGGAAAAGAACGAGTTTTGGACAACTACCTTTCATTCTTGCCAAACTCTTTGCAGACCCCCGTGCAAGCTTTAGAACAAGATTTTGGATGTTTTCTTTCCTGGCAGAGTTTCTCCTCGCAAGATATGGTGGAAAAGCTTTTGGCTGAGTGTAGAGCGGCAAGACACGCAGAAGACGCAGATACGCAGCTCTCCGAAGCTAAGTGCCGGTCCCGGGCTTCTTTCGGCACAAACCGCTCTCAGGAGCTCCCTGCGCTCGCCACAATGCTCTGTGTGCGAAGAAGCCGCTTCTTCGCCTGCGGGAGAATCGGCGAGCGGCAGCTTCCCAAAGGCGAAGATGCAAGCTGCAGCACACAGGCACAGTGTGGGCAGCCTTCAGACTCAGAGAAAACAGTACTTTACCACTCTCTTGCCTTTTCCATGGTTATTCTATTGGAAAAGAACGAGTTTTGGACAACTACCTTTCATTCTTGCCAAACTCTTTGCAGACCCCCGTGCAAGCTTTAGAAGAAGATTTTGGATGTTTTCTTTCCTGGCAGAGTTTCTCCTTGCAAGATATGCTGGAAAAGCTTTTTGCTGAGTGTAGAGCGGCAAGACACGCAGAAGACGCAGATACGCAGCTCTCCGAAGCTAAGTGCCGGTCCCGGGCTTCTTTCGGCACAAACCGCTCTCAGGAGCTCCCTGCGCTCGCCACAATGCTCTGTGTGCGAAGAAGCCGCTTCTTCGCCTCCGGGAGAATCGGCGAGCGGCAGCTTCCCAAAGGCGATGATGCAAGCTGCAGCACACAGGCACAGTGTGGGCAGCCTTCAGACTTAGAGAAAACAGTACTTTACCACTCTCCTGCCTTTTCCATGGTTATTCTATTGGAAAAGAACGAGTTTTGGACAACTACCTTTCATTCTTGCCAAACTCTTTGCAGACCCCCGTGCAAGCTTTAGAACAAGATTTTGGATGTTTTCTTTCCTGGCAGAGTTTCTCCTTGCAAGATATGGTGGAAAAGCTTTTTGCTGAGTGTAGAGCGGCAAGACACGCAGAAGACGCAGATACGCAGCTCTCCGAAGCTAAGTGCCGGTCCCGGGCTTCTTTCGGCACAAACCGCTCTCAGGAGCTCCCTGCGCTCGCCACAATGCTCTGTGTGCGAAGAAGCCACTTCTTCGCCTCCGGGAGAATCGGCGAGCGGCAGCTTCCCAAAGGCGAAGATGCAAGCTGCAGCACACAGGCACAGTGTGGGCAGCATTCAGACTTAGAGAAAACAGTACTTTACCACTCTCCTGCCTTTTCCATGGTTATTCTATTGGAAAAGAACGAGTTTTGGACAACTACCTTTCATTCTTGCCAAACTCTTTGCAGACCCCCGTGCAAGCTTTAGAACAAGATTTTGGATGTTTTCTTTCCTGGCAGAGTTTCTCCTTGCAAGATATGGTGGAAAAGCTTTTTGCTGAGTGTAGAGCGGCAAGACACGCAGAAGACGCAGATACGCAGCTCTCCGAAGCTAAGTGCCGGTCCCGGGCTTCTTTCGGCACAAACCGCTCTCAGGAGCTCCCTGCGCTCGCCACAATGCTCTGTGTGCGAAGAAGCCGCTTCTTCGCCTCCGGGAGAATCGGCGAGCGGCAGCTTCCCAAAGGCGAAGATGCAAGCTGCAGCACACAGGCACAGTGTGGGCAGCCTTCAGACTCAGAGAAAATAGTACTTTACCACTCTCCTGCCTTTTCCATGGTTATTCTATTGGAAAAGAACGAGTTTTGGACAACTACCTTTCATTCTTGCCAAACTCTTTGCAGACCCCCGTGCAAGCTTTAGAACAAGATTTTGCATGTTTTCTTTCCTGGCAGAGTTTCTCCTCGCAAGATATGGTGGAAAAGCTTTTTGCTGAGTGTAGAGCGGCAAGACACGCAGAAGACGCAGATACGCAGCTCTCCGAAGCTAAGTGCCGGTCCCGGGCTTCTTTCGGCACAAACCGCTCTCAGGAGCTCCCTGCGCTCGCCACAATGCTCTGTGTGCGAAGAAGCCGCTTCTTCGCCTCCGGGAGAATCGGCGAGCGGCAGCTTCCCAAAGGCGAAGATGCAAGCTGCAGCACACAGGCACAGTGTGGGCAGCATTCAGACTCAGAGAAAACAGTACTTTACCACTCTCCTGCCTTTTCCATGGTTATTCTATTGGAAAAGAACGAGTTTTGGACAACTACCTTTCATTCTTGCCAAACTCTTTGCAGACCCCCGTGCAAGCTTTAGAACAAGATTTTGGATGTTTTCTTTCCTGGCAGAGTTTCTCCTCGCAAGATATGGTGGAAAACCTTTTTGCTGAGTGTAGAGCGGCAAGACACGCAGAAGACGCAGATACGCAGCTCTCCGAAGCTAAGTGCCGGTCCCGGGCTTCTTTCGGCACAAACCGCTCTCAGGAGCTCCCTGCGCTCGCCACAATGCTCTGTGTGCGAAGAAGCCGCTTCTTCGCCTCCGGGAGAATCGGCGAGCGGCAGCTTCCCAAAGGCGAAGATGCAAGCTGCGGCACACAGGCACAGTGTGGGCAGCATTCAGACTCAGAGAAAACAGTACTTTACCACTCTCCTGCCTTTTCCATGGTTATTCTATTGGAAAAGAACGAGTTTTGGACAACTACCTTTCATTCTTGCCAAACTCTTTGCAGACCCCCGTGCAAGCTTTAGAACAAGATTTTGGATGTTTTCTTTCCTGGCAGAGTTTCTCCTTGCAAGATATGCTGGAAAAGCTTTTTGCTGAGTGTAGAGCGGCAAGACACGCAGAAGACGCAGATACGCAGCTCTCCGAAGCTAAGTGCCGGTCCCGGGCTTCTTTCGGCACAAACCGCTCTCAGGAGCTCCCTGCGCTCGCCACAATGCTCTGTGTGCGAAGAAGCCGCTTCTTCGCCTGCGGGAGAATCGGCGAGCGGCAGCTTGCCAAAGGCGAAGATGCAAGCTGCGGCACACAGGCACAGTGTGGGCAGCCTTCAGACTTAGAGAAAACAGTACTTTACCACTCTCCTGCCTTTTCCATGGTTATTCTATTGGAAAAGAACGAGTTTTGGACAACTACCTTTCATTCTTGCCAAACTCTTTGCAGACCCCCGTGCAAGCTTTAGAACAAGATTTTGGATGTTTTCTTTCCTGGCAGAGTTTCTCCTTGCAAGATATGCTGGAAAAGCTTTTTGCTGAGTGTAGAGCGGCAAGACACGCAGAAGACGCAGATACGCAGCTCTCCGAAGCTAAGTGCCGGTCCCGGGCTTCTTTCGGCACAAACCGCTCTCAGGAGCTCCCTGCGCTCGCCACAATGCTCTGTGTGCGAAGAAGCCGCTTCTTCGCCTGCGGGAGAATCGGCGAGCGGCAGCTTCCCAAAGGCGAAGATGCAAGCTGCGGCACACAGGCACAGTGTGGGCAGCCTTCAGAATCAGAGAAAACAGTACTTTACCACTCTCCTGCCTTTTCCATGGTTATTCTATTGGAAAAGAACGAGTTTTGGACAACTACCTTTCATTCTTGCCAAACTCTTTGCAGACCCCCGTGCAAGCTTTAGAACAAGATTTTGGATGTTTTCTTTCCTGGCAGAGTTTCTCCTTGCAAGATATGGTGGAAAAGCTTTTTGCTGAGTGTAGAGCGGCAAGACACGCAGAAGACGCAGATACGCAGCTCTCCGAAGCTAAGTGCCGGTCCCGGGCTTCTTTCGGCACAAACCGCTCTCAGGAGCTCCCTGCGCTCGCCACAATGCTCTGTGTGCGAAGAAGCCGCTTCTTCGCCTCCGGGAGAATCGGCGAGCGGCAGCTTCCCAAAGGCGAAGATGCAAGCTGCAGCACACAGGCACAGTGTGGGCAGCATTCAGACTCAGAGAAAACAGTACTTTACCACTCTCCTGCCTTTTCCATGGTTATTCTATTGGAAAAGAACGAGTTTTGGACAACTACCTTTCATTCTTGCCAAACTCTTTGCAGACCCCCGTGCAAACTTTAGAACAAGATTTTGGATGTTTTCTTTCCTGGCAGAGTTTCTCCTTGCAAGATATGCTGGAAAAGCTTTTTGCTGAGTGTAGAGCGGCAAGACACGCAGAAGACGCAGATACGCAGCTCTCCGAAGCTAAGTGCCGGTCCCGGGCTTCTTTCGGCACAAACCGCTCTCAGGAGCTCCCTGCGCTCGCCACAATGCTCTGTGTGCGAAGAAGCCGCTTCTTCGCCTCCGGGAGAATCGGCGAGCGGCAGCTTCCCAAAGGCGAAGATGCAAGCTGCGGCACACAGGCACAGTGTGGGCAGCATTCAGACTCAGAGAAAACAGTACTTTACCACTCTCCTGCCTTTTCCATGGTTATTCTATTGGAAAAGAACGAGTTTTGGACAACTACCTTTCATTCTTGCCAAACTCTTTGCAGACCCCCGTGCAAGCTTTAGAACAAGATTTTGGATGTTTTCTTTCCTGGCAGAGTTTCTCCTTGCAAGATATGCTGGAAAAGCTTTTTGCTGAGTGTAGAGCGGCAAGACACGCAGAAGACGCAGATACGCAGCTCTCCGAAGCTAAGTGCCGGTCCCGGGCTTCTTTCGGCACAAACCGCTCTCAGGAGCTCCCTGCGCTCGCCACAATGCTCTGTGTGCGAAGAAGCCGCTTCTTCGCCTGCGGGAGAATCGGCGAGCGGCAGCTTCCCAAAGGCGAAGATGCAAGCTGCAGCACACAGGCACAGTGGGGGCAGCCTTCAGACTCAGAGAAAACAGTACTTTACCACTCTCCTGCCTTTTCCATGGTTATTCTATTGGAAAAGAACGAGTTTTGGACAACTACCTTTCATTCTTGCCAAACTCTTTGCAGACCCCCGTGCAAGCTTTAGAACAAGATTTTGGATGTTTTCTTTCCTGGCAGAGTTTCTCCTTGCAAGATATGGTGGAAAAGCTTTTTGCTGAGTGTAGAGCGGCAAGACACGCAGAAGACGCAGATACGCAGCTCTCCGAAGCTAAGTGCCGGTCCCGGGCTTCTTTCGGCACAAACCGCTCTCAGGAGCTCCCTGCGCTCGCCACAATGCTCTGTGTGCGAAGAAGCCGCTTCTTCGCCTCCGGGAGAATCGGCGAGCGGCAGCTTCCCAAAGGCGAAGATGCAAGCTGCAGCACACAGGCACAGTGTGGGCAGCATTCAGACTTAGAGAAAACAGTACTTTACCACTCTCCTGCCTTTTCCATGGTTATTCTATTGGAAAAGAACGAGTTTTGGACAACTACCTTTCATTCTTGCCAAACTCTTTGCAGACCCCCGTGCAAGCTTTAGAACAAGATTTTGGATGTTTTCTTTCCTGGCAGAGTTTCTCCTCGCAAGATATGGTGGAAAAGCTTTTGGCTGAGTGTAGAGCGGCAAGACACGCAGAAGACGCAGATACGCAGCTCTCCGAAGCTAAGTGCCGGTCCCGGGCTTCTTTCGGCACAAACCGCTCTCAGGAGCTCCCTGCGCTCGCCACAATGCTCTGTGTGCGAAGAAGCCGCTTCTTCGCCTGCGGGAGAATCGGCGAGCGGCAGCTTCCCAAAGGCGAAGATGCAAGCTGCAGCACACAGGCACAGTGTGGGCAGCCTTCAGACTCAGAGAAAACAGTACTTTACCACTCTCCTGCCTTTTCCATGGTTATTCTATTGGAAAAGAACGAGTTTTGGACAACTACCTTTCATTCTTGCCAAACTCTTTGCAGACCCCCGTGCAAGCTTTAGAACAAGATTTTGGATGTTTTCTTTCCTGGCAGAGTTTCTCCTTGCAAGATATGCTGGAAAAGCTTTTTGCTGAGTGTAGAGCGGCAAGACACGCAGAAGACGCAGATACGCAGCTCTCCGAAGCTAAGTGCCGGTCCCGGGCTTCTTTCGGCACAAACCGCTCTCAGGAGCTCCCTGCGCTCGCCACAATGCTCTGTGTGCGAAGAAGCCGCTTCTTCGCCTGCGGGAGAATCGGCGAGCGGCAGCTTCCCAAAGGCGAAGATGCAAGCTGCAGCACACAGGCACAGTGTGGGCAGCCTTCAGACTTAGAGAAAACAGTACTTTACCACTCTCCTGCCTTTTCCATGGTTATTCTATTGGAAAAGAACGAGTTTTGGACAACTACCTTTCATTCTTGCCAAACTCTTTGCAGACCCCCGTGCAAGCTTTAGAACAAGTTTTTGGATGTTTTCTTTCCTGGCAGAGTTTCTCCTTGCAAGATATGCTGGAAAAGCTTTTGGCTGAGTGTAGAGCGGCAAGACACGCAGAAGACGCAGATACGCAGCTCTCCGAAGCTAAGTGCCGGTCCCGGGCTTCTTTCGGCACAAACCGCTCTCAGGAGCTCCCTGCGCTCGCCACAATGCTCTGTGTGCGAAGAAGCCGCTTCTTCGCCTCCGGGAGAATCGGCGAGCGGCAGCTTCCCAAAGGCGATGATGCAAGCTGCAGCACACAGGCACAGTGTGGGCAGCCTTCAGACTTAGAGAAAACGGTACTTTACCACTCTCCTGACTTTTCCATGGTTATTCTATTGGAAAAGAACGAGTTTTGGACAACTACCTTTCATTCTTGCCAAACTCTTTGCAGACCCCCGTGCAAGCTTTAGAACAAGATTTTGGATGTTTTCTTTCCTGGCAGAGTTTCTCCTTGCAAGATATGCTGGAAAAGCTTTTTGCTGAGTGTAGAGCGGCAAGACACGCAGAAGACGCAGATACGCAGCTCTCCGAAGCTAAGTGCCGGTCCCGGGCTTCTTTCGGCACAAACCGCTCTCAGGAGCTCCCTGCGCTCGCCACAATGCTCTGTGTGCGAAGAAGCCGCTTCTTCGCCTCCGGGAGAATCGGCGAGCGGCAGCTTCCCAAAGGCGAAGATGCAAGCTGCAGCACACAGGCACAGTGTGGGCAGCATTCAGACTTCGAGAAAACAGTACTTTACCACTCTCCTGCCTTTTCCATGGTTATTCTATTGGAAAAGAACGAGTTTTGGACAACTACCTTTCATTCTTGCCAAACTCTTTGCAGACCCCCGTGCAAGCTTTAGAACAAGATTTTGGATGTTTTCTTTCCTGGCAGAGTTTCTCCTTGCAAGATATGGTGGAAAAGCTTTTTGCTGAGTGTAGAGCGGCAAGACACGCAGAAGACGCAGATACGCAGCTCTCCGAAGCTAAGTGCCGGTCCCGGGCTTCTTTCGGCACAAACCGCTCTCAGGAGCTCCCTGCGCTCGCCACAATGCTCTGTGTGCGAAGAAGCCGCTTCTTCGCCTCCGGGAGAATCGGCGAGCGGCAGCTTCCCAAAGGCGAAGATGCAAGCTGCAGCACACAGGCACAGTGTGGGCAGCATTCAGACTTAGAGAAAACAGTACTTTACCACTCTCCTGCCTTTTCCATGGTTATTCTATTGGAAAAGAACGAGTTTTGGACAACTACCTTTCATTCTTGCCAAACTCTTTGCAGACCCCCGTGCAAGCTTTAGAACAAGATTTTGGATGTTTTCTTTCCTGGCAGAGTTTCTCCTCGCAAGATATGGTGGAAAAGCTTTTTGCTGAGTGTAGAGCGGCAAGACACGCAGAAGACGCAGATACGCAGCTCTCCGAAGCTAAGTGCCGGTCCCGGGCTTCTTTCGGCACAAACCGCTCTCAGGAGCTCCCTGCGCTCGCCACAATGCTCTGTGTGCGAAGAAGCCGCTTCTTCGCCTGCGGGAGAATCGGCGAGCGGCAGCTTCCCAAAGGCGAAGATGCAAGCTGCAGCACACAGGCACAGTGTGGGCAGCCTTCAGACTCAGAGAAAACAGTACTTTACCACTCTCCTGCCTTTTCCATGGTTATTCTATTGGAAAAGAACGAGTTTTGGACAACTACCTTTCATTCTTGCCAAACTCTTTGCAGACCCCCGTGCAAGCTTTAGAACAAGATTTTGGATGTTTTCTTTCCTGGCAGAGTTTCTCCTTGCAAGATATGCTGGAAAAGCTTTTTGCTGAGTGTAGAGCGGCAAGACACGCAGAAGACGCAGATACGCAGCTCTCCGAAGCTAAGTGCCGGTCCCGGGCTTCTTTCGGCACAAACCGCTCTCAGGAGCTCCCTGCGCTCGCCACAATGCTCTGTGTGCGAAGAAGCCGCTTCTTCGCCTCCGGGAGAATCGGCGAGCGGCAGCTTCCCAAAGGCGAAGATGCAAGCTGCAGCACACAGGCACAGTGTGGGCAGCATTCAGACTCAGAGAAAACAGTACTTTACCACTCTCCTGCCTTTTCCATGGTTATTCTATTGGAAAAGAACGAGTTTTGGACAACTACCTTTCATTCTTGCCAAACTCTTTGCAGACCCCCGTGCAAGCTTTAGAACAAGATTTTGGATGTTTTCTTTCCTGGCAGAGTTTCTCCTCGCAAGATATGGTGGAAAAGCTTTTTGCTGAGTGTAGAGCGGCAAGACACGCAGAAGACGCAGATACGCAGCTCTCCGAAGCTAAGTGCCGGTCCCGGGCTTCTTTCGGCACAAACCGCTCTCAGGAGCTCCCTGCGCTCGCCACAATGCTCTGTGTGCGAAGAAGCCGCTTCTTCGCCTCCGGGAGAATCGGCGAGCGGCAGCTTCCCAAAGGCGAAGATGCAAGCTGCAGCACACAGGCACAGTGTGGGCAGCCTTCAGACTCAGAGAAAACAGTACTTTACCACTCTCCCGCCTTTTCCATGGTTATTCTATTGGAAAAGAACGAGTTTTGGACAACTACCTTTCATTCTTGCCAAACTCTTTGCAGACCCCCGTGCAAGCTTTAGAACAAGATTTTGGATGTTTTCTTTCCTGGCAGAGTTTCTCCTTGCAAGATATGGTGGAAAAGCTTTTTGCTGAGTGTAGAGCGGCAAGACACGCAGAAGACGCAGATACGCAGCTCTCCGAAGCTAAGTGCCGGTCCCGGGCTTCTTTCGGCACAAACCGCTCTCAGGAGCTCCCTGCGCTCGCCACAATGCTCTGTGTGCGAAGAAGCCGCTTCTTCGCCTCCGGGAGAATCGGCGAGCGGCAGCTTCCCAAAGGCGAAGATGCAAGCTGCAGCACACAGGCACAGTGTGGGCAGCCTTCAGACTTAGAGAAAACAGTACTTTACCACTCTCCCGCCTTTTCCATGGTTATTCTATTGGAAAAGAACGAGTTTTGGACAACTACCTTTCATTCTTGCCAAACTCTTTGCAGACCCCCGTGCAAGCTTTAGAACAAGATTTTGCATGTTTTCTTTCCTGGCAGAGTTTCTCCTCGCAAGATATGGTGGAAAAGCTTTTTGCTGAGTGTAGAGCGGCAAGACACGCAGAAGACGCAGATACGCAGCTCTCCGAAGCTAAGTGCCGGTCCCGGGCTTCTTTCGGCACAAACCGCTCTCAGGAGCTCCCTGCGCTCGCCACAATGCTCTGTGTGCGAAGAAGCCGCTTCTTCGCCTCCGGGAGAATCGGCGAGCGGCAGCTTCCCAAAGGCGAAGATGCAAGCTGCAGCACACAGGCACAGTGTGGGCAGCATTCAGACTTAGAGAAAACAGTACTTTACCACTCTCCTGCCTTTTCCATGGTTATTCTATTGGAAAAGAACGAGTTTTGGACAACTACCTTTCATTCTTGCCAAACTCTTTGCAGACCCCCGTGCAAACTTTAGAACAAGATTTTGGATGTTTTCTTTCCTGGCAGAGTTTCTCCTTGCAAGATATGCTGGAAAAGCTTTTTGCTGAGTGTAGAGCGGCAAGACACGCAGAAGACGCAGATACGCAGCTCTCCGAAGCTAAGTGCCGGTCCCGGGCTTCTTTCGGCACAAACCGCTCTCAGGAGCTCCCTGCGCTCGCCACAATGCTCTGTGTGCGAAGAAGCCGCTTCTTCGCCTGCGGGAGAATCGGCGAGCGGCAGCTTCCCAAAGGCGAAGATGCAAGCTGCAGCACACAGGCACAGTGTGGGCAGCATTCAGACTCAGAGAAAACAGTACTTTACCACTCTCCTGCCTTTTCCATGGTTATTCTATTGGAAAAGAACGAGTTTTGGACAACTACCTTTCATTCTTGCCAAACTCTTTGCAGACCCCCGTGCAAGCTTTAGAACAAGATTTTGGATGTTTTCTTTCCTGGCAGAGTTTCTCCTCGCAAGATATGGTGGAAAAGCTTTTTGCTGAGTGTAGAGCGGCAAGACACGCAGAAGACGCAGATACGCAGCTCTCCGAAGCTAAGTGCCGGTCCCGGGCTTCTTTCGGCACAAACCGCTCTCAGGAGCTCCCTGCGCTCGCCACAATGCTCTGTGTGCGAAGAAGCCGCTTCTTCGCCTCCGGGAGAATCGGCGAGCGGCAGCTTCCCAAAGGCGAAGATGCAAGCTGCAGCACACAGGCACAGTGTGGGCAGCCTTCAGACTCAGAGAAAACAGTACTTTACCACTCTCCTGCCTTTTCCATGGTTATTCTATTGGAAAAGAACGAGTTTTGGACAACTACCTTTCATTCTTGCCAAACTCTTTGCAGACCCCCGTGCAAGCTTTAGAACAAGATTTTGGATGTTTTCTTTCCTGGCAGAGTTTCTCCTCGCAAGATATGGTGGAAAAGCTTTTTGCTGAGTGTAGAGCGGCAAGACACGCAGAAGACGCAGATACGCAGCTCTCCGAAGCTAAGTGCCGGTCCCGGGCTTCTTTCGGCACAAACCGCTCTCAGGAGCTCCCTGCGCTCGCCACAATGCTCTGTGTGCGAAGAAGCCGCTTCTTCGCCTCCGGGAGAATCGGCGAGCGGCAGCTTCCCAAAGGCGAAGATGCAAGCTGCGGCACACAGGCACAGTGTGGGCAGCATTCAGACTCAGAGAAAACAGTACTTTACCACTCTCCTGCCTTTTCCATGGTTATTCTATTGGAAAAGAACGAGTTTTGGACAACTACCTTTCATTCTTGCCAAACTCTTTGCACACCCCCGTGCAAGCTTTAGAACAAGATTTTGGATGTTTTCTTTCCTGGCAGAGTTTCTCCTTGCAAGATATGGTGGAAAAGCTTTTTGCTGAGTGTAGAGCGGCAAGACACGCAGAAGACGCAGATACGCAGCTCTCCGAAGCTAAGTGCCGGTCCCGGGCTTCTTTCGGCACAAACCGCTCTCAGGAGCTCCCTGCGCTCGCCACAATGCTCTGTGTGCGAAGAAGCCGCTTCTTCGCCTGCGGGAGAATCGGCGAGCGGCAGCTTCCCAAAGGCGAAGATGCAAGCTGCGGCACACAGGCACAGTGTGGGCAGCCTTCAGACTCAGAGAAAACAGTACTTTACCACTCTCCTGCCTTTTCCATGGTTATTCTATTGGAAAAGAACGAGTTTTGGACAACTACCTTTCATTCTTGCCAAACTCTTTGCAGACCCCCGTGCAAGCTTTAGAACAAGATTTTGGATGTTTTCTTTCCTGGCAGAGTTTCTCCTTGCAAGATATGCTGGAAAAGCTTTTTGCTGAGTGTAGAGCGGCAAGACACGCAGAAGACGCAGATACGCAGCTCTCCGAAGCTAAGTGCCGGTCCCGGGCTTCTTTCGGCACAAACCGCTCTCAGGAGCTCCCTGCGCTCGCCACAATGCTCTGTGTGCGAAGAAGCCGCTTCTTCGCCTCCGGGAGAATCGGCGAGCGGCAGCTTCCCAAAGGCGAAGATGCAAGCTGCAGCACACAGGCACAGTGTGGGCAGCATTCAGACTCAGAGAAAACAGTACTTTACCACTCTCCTGCCTTTTCCATGGTTATTCTATTGGAAAAGAACGAGTTTTGGACAACTACCTTTCATTCTTGCCAAACTCTTTGCAGACCCCCGTGCAAGCTTTAGAACAAGATTTTGGATGTTTTCTTTCCTGGCAGAGTTTCTCCTTGCAAGATATGGTGGAAAAGCTTTTTGCTGAGTGTAGAGCGGCAAGACACGCAGAAGACGCAGATACGCAGCTCTCCGAAGCTAAGTGCCGGTCCCGGGCTTCTTTCGGCACAAACCGCTCTCAGGAGCTCCCTGCGCTCGCCACAATGCTCTGTGTGCGAAGAAGCCGCTTCTTCGCCTCCGGGAGAATCGGCGAGCGGCAGCTTCCCAAAGGCGAAGATGCAAGCTGCAGCACACAGGCACAGTGTGGGCAGCCTTCAGACTTAGAGAAAACAGTACTTTACCACTCTCCCGCCTTTTCCATGGTTATTCTATTGGAAAAGAACGAGTTTTGGACAACTACCTTTCATTCTTGCCAAACTCTTTGCAGACCCCCGTGCAAGCTTTAGAACAAGATTTTGGATGTTTTCTTTCCTGGCAGAGTTTCTCCTTGCAAGATATGGTGGAAAAGCTTTTGGCTGAGTGTAGAGCGGCAAGACACGCAGAAGACGCAGATACGCAGCTCTCCGAAGCTAAGTGCCGGTCCCGGGCTTCTTTCGGCACAAACCGCTCTCAGGAGCTCCCTGCGCTCGCCACAATGCTCTGTGTGCGAAGAAGCCGCTTCTTCGCCTGCGGGAGAATCGGCGAGCGGCAGCTTCCCAAAGGCGAAGATGCAAGCTGCAGCACACAGGCACAGTGTGGGCAGCCTTCAGACTTAGAGAAAACAGTACTTTACCACTCTCCTGCCTTTTCCATGGTTATTCTATTGGAAAAGAACGAGTTTTGGACAACTACCTTTCATTCTTGCCAAACTCTTTGCAGACCCCCGTGCAAGCTTTAGAACAAGATTTTGGATGTTTTCTTTCCTGGCAGAGTTTCTCCTTGCAAGATATGGTGGAAAAGCTTTTTGCTGAGTGTAGAGCGGCAAGACACGCAGAAGACGCAGATACGCAGCTCTCCGAAGCTAAGTGCCGGTCCCGGGCTTCTTTCGGCACAAACCGCTCTCAGGAGCTCCCTGCGCTCGCCACAATGCTCTGTGTGCGAAGAAGCCGCTTCTTCGCCTCCGGGAGAATCGGCGAGCGGCAGCTTCCCAAAGGCGATGATGCAAGCTGCAGCACACAGGCACAGTGTGGGCAGCCTTCAGACTTAGAGAAAACAGTACTTTACCACTCTCCTGCCTTTTCCATGGTTATTCTATTGGAAAAGAACGAGTTTTGGACAACTACCTTTCATTCTTGCCAAACTCTTTGCAGACCCCCGTGCAAGCTTTAGAACAAGATTTTGGATGTTTTCTTTCCTGGCAGAGTTTCTCCTTGCAAGATATGGTGGAAAAGCTTTTTGCTGAGTGTAGAGCGGCAAGACACGCAGAAGACGCAGATACGCAGCTCTCCGAAGCTAAGTGCCGGTCCCGGGCTTCTTTCGGCACAAACCGCTCTCAGGAGCTCCCTGCGCTCGCCACAATGCTCTGTGTGCGAAGAAGCCGCTTCTTCGCCTCCGGGAGAATCGGCGAGCGGCAGCTTCCCAAAGGCGAAGATGCAAGCTGCAGCACACAGGCACAGTGTGGGCAGCCTTCAGACTTAGAGAAAACAGTACTTTACCACTCTCCTGCCTTTTCCATGGTTATTCTATTGGAAAAGAACGAGTTTTGGACAACTACCTTTCATTCTTGCCAAACTCTTTGCAGACCCCCGTGCAAGCTTTAGAACAAGATTTTGGATGTTTTCTTTCCTGGCAGAGTTTCTCCTTGCAAGATATGCTGGAAAAGCTTTTTGCTGAGTGTAGAGCGGCAAGACACGCAGAAGACGCAGATACGCAGCTCTCCGAAGCTAAGTGCCGGTCCCGGGCTTCTTTCGGCACAAACCGCTCTCAGGAGCTCCCTGCGCTCGCCACAATGCTCTGTGTGCGAAGAAGCCGCTTCTTCGCCTGCGGGAGAATCGGCGAGCGGCAGCTTCCCAAAGGCGAAGATGCAAGCTGCAGCACACAGGCACAGTGTGGGCAGCCTTCAGACTTAGAGAAAACAGTACTTTACCACTCTCCTGCCTTTTCCATGGTTATTCTATTGGAAAAGAACGAGTTTTGGACAACTACCTTTCATTCTTGCCAAACTCTTTGCAGACCCCCGTGCAAGCTTTAGAACAAGATTTTGGATGTTTTCTTTCCTGGCAGAGTTTCTCCTTGCAAGATATGCTGGAAAAGCTTTTTGCTGAGTGTAGAGCGGCAAGACACGCAGAAGACGCAGATACGCAGCTCTCCGAAGCTAAGTGCCGGTCCCGGGCTTCTTTCGGCACAAACCGCTCTCAGGAGCTCCCTGCGCTCGCCACAATGCTCTGTGTGCGAAGAAGCCGCTTCTTCGCCTCCGGGAGAATCGGCGAGCGGCAGCTTCCCAAAGGCGAAGATGCAAGCTGCAGCACACAGGCACAGTGTGGGCAGCATTCAGACTTCGAGAAAACAGTACTTTACCACTCTCCTGCCTTTTCCATGGTTATTCTATTGGAAAAGAACGAGTTTTGGACAACTACCTTTCATTCTTGCCAAACTCTTTGCAGACCCCCGTGCAAGCTTTAGAACAAGATTTTGGATGTTTTCTTTCCTGGCAGAGTTTCTCCTTGCAAGATATGCTGGAAAAGCTTTTTGCTGAGTGTAGAGCGGCAAGACACGCAGAAGACGCAGATACGCAGCTCTCCGAAGCTAAGTGCCGGTCCCGGGCTTCTTTCGGCACAAACCGCTCTCAGGAGCTCCCTGCGCTCGCCACAATGCTCTGTGTGCGAAGAAGCCGCTTCTTCGCCTCCGGGAGAATCGGCGAGCGGCAGCTTCCCAAAGGCGATGATGCAAGCTGCAGCACACAGGCACAGTGTGGGCAGCCTTCAGACTTAGAGAAAACAGTACTTTACCACTCTCCTGCCTTTTCCATGGTTATTCTATTGGAAAAGAACGAGTTTTGGACAACTACCTTTCATTCTTGCCAAACTCTTTGCAGACCCCCGTGCAAGCTTTAGAACAAGATTTTGGATGTTTTCTTTCCTGGCAGAGTTTCTCCTTGCAAGATATGGTGGAAAAGCTTTTTGCTGAGTGTAGAGCGGCAAGACACGCAGAAGACGCAGATACGCAGCTCTCCGAAGCTAAGTGCCGGTCCCGGGCTTCTTTCGGCACAAACCGCTCTCAGGAGCTCCCTGCGCTCGCCACAATGCTCTGTGTGCGAAGAAGCCACTTCTTCGCCTCCGGGAGAATCGGCGAGCGGCAGCTTCCCAAAGGCGAAGATGCAAGCTGCAGCACACAGGCACAGTGTGGGCAGCATTCAGACTTAGAGAAAACAGTACTTTACCACTCTCCTGCCTTTTCCATGGTTATTCTATTGGAAAAGAACGAGTTTTGGACAACTACCTTTCATTCTTGCCAAACTCTTTGCAGACCCCCGTGCAAGCTTTAGAACAAGATTTTGGATGTTTTCTTTCCTGGCAGAGTTTCTCCTTGCAAGATATGGTGGAAAAGCTTTTTGCTGAGTGTAGAGCGGCAAGACACGCAGAAGACGCAGATACGCAGCTCTCCGAAGCTAAGTGCCGGTCCCGGGCTTCTTTCGGCACAAACCGCTCTCAGGAGCTCCCTGCGCTCGCCACAATGCTCTGTGTGCGAAGAAGCCGCTTCTTCGCCTCCGGGAGAATCGGCGAGCGGCAGCTTCCCAAAGGCGAAGATGCAAGCTGCAGCACACAGGCACAGTGTGGGCAGCATTCAGACTCAGAGAAAATAGTACTTTACCACTCTCCTGCCTTTTCCATGGTTATTCTATTGGAAAAGAACGAGTTTTGGACAACTACCTTTCATTCTTGCCAAACTCTTTGCAGACCCCCGTGCAAGCTTTAGAACAAGATTTTGGATGTTTTCTTTCCTGGCAGAGTTTCTCCTCGCAAGATATGGTGGAAAAGCTTTTTGCTGAGTGTAGAGCGGCAAGACACGCAGAAGACGCAGATACGCAGCTCTCCGAAGCTAAGTGCCGGTCCCGGGCTTCTTTCGGCACAAACCGCTCTCAGGAGCTCCCTGCGCTCGCCACAATGCTCTGTGTGCGAAGAAGCCGCTTCTTCGCCTCCGGGAGAATCGGCGAGCGGCAGCTTCCCAAAGGCGAAGATGCAAGCTGCAGCACACAGGCACAGTGTGGGCAGCATTCAGACTCAGAGAAAATAGTACTTTACCACTCTCCTGCCTTTTCCATGGTTATTCTATTGGAAAAGAACGAGTTTTGGACAACTACCTTTCATTCTTGCCAAACTCTTTGCAGACCCCCGTGCAAGCTTTAGAACAAGATTTTGCATGTTTTCTTTCCTGGCAGAGTTTCTCCTCGCAAGATATGGTGGAAAAGCTTTTTGCTGAGTGTAGAGCGGCAAGACACGCAGAAGACGCAGATACGCAGCTCTCCGAAGCTAAGTGCCGGTCCCGGGCTTCTTTCGGCACAAACCGCTCTCAGGAGCTCCCTGCGCTCGCCACAATGCTCTGTGTGCGAAGAAGCCGCTTCTTCGCCTCCGGGAGAATCGGCGAGCGGCAGCTTCCCAAAGGCGAAGATGCAAGCTGCAGCACACAGGCACAGTGTGGGCAGCATTCAGACTCAGAGAAAACAGTACTTTACCACTCTCCTGCCTTTTCCATGGTTATTCTATTGGAAAAGAACGAGTTTTGGACAACTACCTTTCATTCTTGCCAAACTCTTTGCAGACCCCCGTGCAAGCTTTAGAACAAGATTTTGGATGTTTTCTTTCCTGGCAGAGTTTCTCCTCGCAAGATATGGTGGAAAACCTTTTTGCTGAGTGTAGAGCGGCAAGACACGCAGAAGACGCAGATACGCAGCTCTCCGAAGCTAAGTGCCGGTCCCGGGCTTCTTTCGGCACAAACCGCTCTCAGGAGCTCCCTGCGCTCGCCACAATGCTCTGTGTGCGAAGAAGCCGCTTCTTCGCCTCCGGGAGAATCGGCGAGCGGCAGCTTCCCAAAGGCGAAGATGCAAGCTGCGGCACACAGGCACAGTGTGGGCAGCATTCAGACTCAGAGAAAACAGTACTTTACCACTCTCCTGCCTTTTCCATGGTTATTCTATTGGAAAAGAACGAGTTTTGGACAACTACCTTTCATTCTTGCCAAACTCTTTGCAGACCCCCGTGCAAGCTTTAGAACAAGATTTTGGATGTTTTCTTTCCTGGCAGAGTTTCTCCTTGCAAGATATGCTGGAAAAGCTTTTTGCTGAGTGTAGAGCGGCAAGACACGCAGAAGACGCAGATACGCAGCTCTCCGAAGCTAAGTGCCGGTCCCGGGCTTCTTTCGGCACAAACCGCTCTCAGGAGCTCCCTGCGCTCGCCACAATGCTCTGTGTGCGAAGAAGCCGCTTCTTCGCCTGCGGGAGAATCGGCGAGCGGCAGCTTGCCAAAGGTGAAGATGCAAGCTGCGGCACACAGGCACAGTGTGGGCAGCCTTCAGACTTAGAGAAAACAGTACTTTACCACTCTCCTGCCTTTTCCATGGTTATTCTATTGGAAAAGAACGAGTTTTGGACAACTACCTTTCATTCTTGCCAAACTCTTTGCAGACCCCCGTGCAAGCTTTAGAACAAGATTTTGGATGTTTTCTTTCCTGGCAGAGTTTCTCCTTGCAAGATATGCTGGAAAAGCTTTTTGCTGAGTGTAGAGCGGCAAGACACGCAGAAGACGCAGATACGCAGCTCTCCGAAGCTAAGTGCCGGTCCCGGGCTTCTTTCGGCACAAACCGCTCTCAGGAGCTCCCTGCGCTCGCCACAATGCTCTGTGTGCGAAGAAGCCGCTTCTTCGCCTCCGGGAGAATCGGCGAGCGGCAGCTTCCCAAAGGCGAAGATGCAAGCTGCGGCACACAGGCACAGTGTGGGCAGCCTTCAGAATCAGAGAAAACAGTACTTTACCACTCTCCTGCCTTTTCCATGGTTATTCTATTGGAAAAGAACGAGTTTTGGACAACTACCTTTCATTCTTGCCAAACTCTTTGCAGACCCCCGTGCAAGCTTTAGAACAAGATTTTGGATGTTTTCTTTCCTGGCAGAGTTTCTCCTTGCAAGATATGGTGGAAAAGCTTTTTGCTGAGTGTAGAGCGGCAAGACACGCAGAAGACGCAGATACGCAGCTCTCCGAAGCTAAGTGCCGGTCCCGGGCTTCTTTCGGCACAAACCGCTCTCAGGAGCTCCCTGCGCTCGCCACAATGCTCTGTGTGCGAAGAAGCCGCTTCTTCGCCTCCGGGAGAATCGGCGAGCGGCAGCTTCCCAAAGGCGAAGATGCAAGCTGCAGCACACAGGCACAGTGTGGGCAGCATTCAGACTCAGAGAAAACAGTACTTTACCACTCTCCTGCCTTTTCCATGGTTATTCTATTGGAAAAGAACGAGTTTTGGACAACTACCTTTCATTCTTGCCAAACTCTTTGCAGACCCCCGTGCAAACTTTAGAACAAGATTTTGGATGTTTTCTTTCCTGGCAGAGTTTCTCCTTGCAAGATATGCTGGAAAAGCTTTTTGCTGAGTGTAGAGCGGCAAGACACGCAGAAGACGCAGATACGCAGCTCTCCGAAGCTAAGTGCCGGTCCCGGGCTTCTTTCGGCACAAACCGCTCTCAGGAGCTCCCTGCGCTCGCCACAATGCTCTGTGTGCGAAGAAGCCGCTTCTTCGCCTCCGGGAGAATCGGCGAGCGGCAGCTTCCCAAAGGCGAAGATGCAAGCTGCGGCACACAGGCACAGTGTGGGCAGCATTCAGACTCAGAGAAAACAGTACTTTACCACTCTCCTGCCTTTTCCATGGTTATTCTATTGGAAAAGAACGAGTTTTGGACAACTACCTTTCATTCTTGCCAAACTCTTTGCAGACCCCCGTGCAAGCTTTAGAACAAGATTTTGGATGTTTTCTTTCCTGGCAGAGTTTCTCCTTGCAAGATATGCTGGAAAAGCTTTTTGCTGAGTGTAGAGCGGCAAGACACGCAGAAGACGCAGATACGCAGCTCTCCGAAGCTAAGTGCCGGTCCCGGGCTTCTTTCGGCACAAACCGCTCTCAGGAGCTCCCTGCGCTCGCCACAATGCTCTGTGTGCGAAGAAGCCGCTTCTTCGCCTGCGGGAGAATCGGCGAGCGGCAGCTTCCCAAAGGCGAAGATGCAAGCTGCAGCACACAGGCACAGTGGGGGCAGCCTTCAGACTCAGAGAAAACAGTACTTTACCACTCTCCTGCCTTTTCCATGGTTATTCTATTGGAAAAGAACGAGTTTTGGACAACTACCTTTCATTCTTGCCAAACTCTTTGCAGACCCCCGTGCAAGCTTTAGAACAAGATTTTGGATGTTTTCTTTCCTGGCAGAGTTTCTCCTTGCAAGATATGGTGGAAAAGCTTTTTGCTGAGTGTAGAGCGGCAAGACACGCAGAAGACGCAGATACGCAGCTCTCCGAAGCTAAGTGCCGGTCCCGGGCTTCTTTCGGCACAAACCGCTCTCAGGAGCTCCCTGCGCTCGCCACAATGCTCTGTGTGCGAAGAAGCCGCTTCTTCGCCTCCGGGAGAATCGGCGAGCGGCAGCTTCCCAAAGGCGAAGATGCAAGCTGCAGCACACAGGCACAGTGTGGGCAGCATTCAGACTTAGAGAAAACAGTACTTTACCACTCTCCTGCCTTTTCCATGGTTATTCTATTGGAAAAGAACGAGTTTTGGACAACTACCTTTCATTCTTGCCAAACTCTTTGCAGACCCCCGTGCAAGCTTTAGAACAAGATTTTGGATGTTTTCTTTCCTGGCAGAGTTTCTCCTCGCAAGATATGGTGGAAAAGCTTTTGGCTGAGTGTAGAGCGGCAAGACACGCAGAAGACGCAGATACGCAGCTCTCCGAAGCTAAGTGCCGGTCCCGGGCTTCTTTCGGCACAAACCGCTCTCAGGAGCTCCCTGCGCTCGCCACAATGCTCTGTGTGCGAAGAAGCCGCTTCTTCGCCTGCGGGAGAATCGGCGAGCGGCAGCTTCCCAAAGGCGAAGATGCAAGCTGCAGCACACAGGCACAGTGTGGGCAGCCTTCAGACTCAGAGAAAACAGTACTTTACCACTCTCCTGCCTTTTCCATGGTTATTCTATTGGAAAAGAACGAGTTTTGGACAACTACCTTTCATTCTTGCCAAACTCTTTGCAGACCCCCGTGCAAGCTTTAGAACAAGATTTTGGATGTTTTCTTTCCTGGCAGAGTTTCTCCTTGCAAGATATGCTGGAAAAGCTTTTTGCTGAGTGTAGAGCGGCAAGACACGCAGAAGACGCAGATACGCAGCTCTCCGAAGCTAAGTGCCGGTCCCGGGCTTCTTTCGGCACAAACCGCTCTCAGGAGCTCCCTGCGCTCGCCACAATGCTCTGTGTGCGAAGAAGCCGCTTCTTCGCCTGCGGGAGAATCGGCGAGCGGCAGCTTCCCAAAGGCGAAGATGCAAGCTGCAGCACACAGGCACAGTGTGGGCAGCCTTCAGACTTAGAGAAAACAGTACTTTACCACTCTCCTGCCTTTTCCATGGTTATTCTATTGGAAAAGAACGAGTTTTGGACAACTACCTTTCATTCTTGCCAAACTCTTTGCAGACCCCCGTGCAAGCTTTAGAACAAGTTTTTGGATGTTTTCTTTCCTGGCAGAGTTTCTCCTTGCAAGATATGCTGGAAAAGCTTTTGGCTGAGTGTAGAGCGGCAAGACACGCAGAAGACGCAGATACGCAGCTCTCCGAAGCTAAGTGCCGGTCCCGGGCTTCTTTCGGCACAAACCGCTCTCAGGAGCTCCCTGCGCTCGCCACAATGCTCTGTGTGCGAAGAAGCCGCTTCTTCGCCTCCGGGAGAATCGGCGAGCGGCAGCTTCCCAAAGGCGATGATGCAAGCTGCAGCACACAGGCACAGTGTGGGCAGCCTTCAGACTTAGAGAAAACGGTACTTTACCACTCTCCTGACTTTTCCATGGTTATTCTATTGGAAAAGAACGAGTTTTGGACAACTACCTTTCATTCTTGCCAAACTCTTTGCAGACCCCCGTGCAAGCTTTAGAACAAGATTTTGGATGTTTTCTTTCCTGGCAGAGTTTCTCCTTGCAAGATATGCTGGAAAAGCTTTTTGCTGAGTGTAGAGCGGCAAGACACGCAGAAGACGCAGATACGCAGCTCTCCGAAGCTAAGTGCCGGTCCCGGGCTTCTTTCGGCACAAACCGCTCTCAGGAGCTCCCTGCGCTCGCCACAATGCTCTGTGTGCGAAGAAGCCGCTTCTTCGCCTCCGGGAGAATCGGCGAGCGGCAGCTTCCCAAAGGCGAAGATGCAAGCTGCAGCACACAGGCACAGTGTGGGCAGCATTCAGACTTCGAGAAAACAGTACTTTACCACTCTCCTGCCTTTTCCATGGTTATTCTATTGGAAAAGAACGAGTTTTGGACAACTACCTTTCATTCTTGCCAAACTCTTTGCAGACCCCCGTGCAAGCTTTAGAACAAGATTTTGGATGTTTTCTTTCCTGGCAGAGTTTCTCCTTGCAAGATATGGTGGAAAAGCTTTTTGCTGAGTGTAGAGCGGCAAGACACGCAGAAGACGCAGATACGCAGCTCTCCGAAGCTAAGTGCCGGTCCCGGGCTTCTTTCGGCACAAACCGCTCTCAGGAGCTCCCTGCGCTCGCCACAATGCTCTGTGTGCGAAGAAGCCGCTTCTTCGCCTCCGGGAGAATCGGCGAGCGGCAGCTTCCCAAAGGCGAAGATGCAAGCTGCAGCACACAGGCACAGTGTGGGCAGCATTCAGACTTAGAGAAAACAGTACTTTACCACTCTCCTGCCTTTTCCATGGTTATTCTATTGGAAAAGAACGAGTTTTGGACAACTACCTTTCATTCTTGCCAAACTCTTTGCAGACCCCCGTGCAAGCTTTAGAACAAGATTTTGGATGTTTTCTTTCCTGGCAGAGTTTCTCCTCGCAAGATATGGTGGAAAAGCTTTTTGCTGAGTGTAGAGCGGCAAGACACGCAGAAGACGCAGATACGCAGCTCTCCGAAGCTAAGTGCCGGTCCCGGGCTTCTTTCGGCACAAACCGCTCTCAGGAGCTCCCTGCGCTCGCCACAATGCTCTGTGTGCGAAGAAGCCGCTTCTTCGCCTGCGGGAGAATCGGCGAGCGGCAGCTTCCCAAAGGCGAAGATGCAAGCTGCAGCACACAGGCACAGTGTGGGCAGCCTTCAGACTCAGAGAAAACAGTACTTTACCACTCTCCTGCCTTTTCCATGGTTATTCTATTGGAAAAGAACGAGTTTTGGACAACTACCTTTCATTCTTGCCAAACTCTTTGCAGACCCCCGTGCAAGCTTTAGAACAAGATTTTGGATGTTTTCTTTCCTGGCAGAGTTTCTCCTTGCAAGATATGCTGGAAAAGCTTTTTGCTGAGTGTAGAGCGGCAAGACACGCAGAAGACGCAGATACGCAGCTCTCCGAAGCTAAGTGCCGGTCCCGGGCTTCTTTCGGCACAAACCGCTCTCAGGAGCTCCCTGCGCTCGCCACAATGCTCTGTGTGCGAAGAAGCCGCTTCTTCGCCTCCGGGAGAATCGGCGAGCGGCAGCTTCCCAAAGGCGAAGATGCAAGCTGCAGCACACAGGCACAGTGTGGGCAGCATTCAGACTCAGAGAAAACAGTACTTTACCACTCTCCTGCCTTTTCCATGGTTATTCTATTGGAAAAGAACGAGTTTTGGACAACTACCTTTCATTCTTGCCAAACTCTTTGCAGACCCCCGTGCAAGCTTTAGAACAAGATTTTGGATGTTTTCTTTCCTGGCAGAGTTTCTCCTCGCAAGATATGGTGGAAAAGCTTTTTGCTGAGTGTAGAGCGGCAAGACACGCAGAAGACGCAGATACGCAGCTCTCCGAAGCTAAGTGCCGGTCCCGGGCTTCTTTCGGCACAAACCGCTCTCAGGAGCTCCCTGCGCTCGCCACAATGCTCTGTGTGCGAAGAAGCCGCTTCTTCGCCTCCGGGAGAATCGGCGAGCGGCAGCTTCCCAAAGGCGAAGATGCAAGCTGCAGCACACAGGCACAGTGTGGGCAGCCTTCAGACTCAGAGAAAACAGTACTTTACCACTCTCCCGCCTTTTCCATGGTTATTCTATTGGAAAAGAACGAGTTTTGGACAACTACCTTTCATTCTTGCCAAACTCTTTGCAGACCCCCGTGCAAGCTTTAGAACAAGATTTTGGATGTTTTCTTTCCTGGCAGAGTTTCTCCTTGCAAGATATGGTGGAAAAGCTTTTTGCTGAGTGTAGAGCGGCAAGACACGCAGAAGACGCAGATACGCAGCTCTCCGAAGCTAAGTGCCGGTCCCGGGCTTCTTTCGGCACAAACCGCTCTCAGGAGCTCCCTGCGCTCGCCACAATGCTCTGTGTGCGAAGAAGCCGCTTCTTCGCCTCCGGGAGAATCGGCGAGCGGCAGCTTCCCAAAGGCGAAGATGCAAGCTGCAGCACACAGGCACAGTGTGGGCAGCCTTCAGACTTAGAGAAAACAGTACTTTACCACTCTCCCGCCTTTTCCATGGTTATTCTATTGGAAAAGAACGAGTTTTGGACAACTACCTTTCATTCTTGCCAAACTCTTTGCAGACCCCCGTGCAAGCTTTAGAACAAGATTTTGCATGTTTTCTTTCCTGGCAGAGTTTCTCCTCGCAAGATATGGTGGAAAAGCTTTTTGCTGAGTGTAGAGCGGCAAGACACGCAGAAGACGCAGATACGCAGCTCTCCGAAGCTAAGTGCCGGTCCCGGGCTTCTTTCGGCACAAACCGCTCTCAGGAGCTCCCTGCGCTCGCCACAATGCTCTGTGTGCGAAGAAGCCGCTTCTTCGCCTCCGGGAGAATCGGCGAGCGGCAGCTTCCCAAAGGCGAAGATGCAAGCTGCAGCACACAGGCACAGTGTGGGCAGCCTTCAGACTTAGAGAAAACAGTACTTTACCACTCTCCTGCCTTTTCCATGGTTATTCTATTGGAAAAGAACGAGTTTTGGACAACTACCTTTCATTCTTGCCAAACTCTTTGCAGACCCCCGTGCAAGCTTTAGAACAAGATTTTGGATGTTTTCTTTCCTGGCAGAGTTTCTCCTTGCAAGATATGCTGGAAAAGCTTTTTGCTGAGTGTAGAGCGGCAAGACACGCAGAAGACGCAGATACGCAGCTCTCCGAAGCTAAGTGCCGGTCCCGGGCTTCTTTCGGCACAAACCGCTCTCAGGAGCTCCCTGCGCTCGCCACAATGCTCTGTGTGCGAAGAAGCCGCTTCTTCGCCTCCGGGAGAATCGGCGAGCGGCAGCTTCCCAAAGGCGAAGATGCAAGCTGCAGCACACAGGCACAGTGTGGGCAGCCTTCAGACTTAGAGAAAACAGTACTTTACCACTCTCCTGCCTTTTCCATGGTTATTCTATTGGAAAAGAACGAGTTTTGGACAACTACCTTTCATTCTTGCCAAACTCTTTGCAGACCCCCGTGCAAGCTTTAGAACAAGTTTTTGGATGTTTTCTTTCCTGGCAGAGTTTCTCCTTGCAAGATATGCTGGAAAAGCTTTTGGCTGAGTGTAGAGCGGCAAGACACGCAGAAGACGCAGATACGCAGCTCTCCGAAGCTAAGTGCCGGTCCCGGGCTTCTTTCGGCACAAACCGCTCTCAGGAGCTCCCTGCGCTCGCCACAATGCTCTGTGTGCGAAGAAGCCGCTTCTTCGCCTCCGGGAGAATCGGCGAGCGGCAGCTTCCCAAAGGCGATGATGCAAGCTGCAGCACACAGGCACAGTGTGGGCAGCCTTCAGACTTAGAGAAAACGGTACTTTACCACTCTCCTGACTTTTCCATGGTTATTCTATTGGAAAAGAACGAGTTTTGGACAACTACCTTTCATTCTTGCCAAACTCTTTGCAGACCCCCGTGCAAGCTTTAGAACAAGATTTTGGATGTTTTCTTTCCTGGCAGAGTTTCTCCTTGCAAGATATGCTGGAAAAGCTTTTTGCTGAGTGTAGAGCGGCAAGACACGCAGAAGACGCAGATACGCAGCTCTCCGAAGCTAAGTGCCGGTCCCGGGCTTCTTTCGGCACAAACCGCTCTCAGGAGCTCCCTGCGCTCGCCACAATGCTCTGTGTGCGAAGAAGCCGCTTCTTCGCCTCCGGGAGAATCGGCGAGCGGCAGCTTCCCAAAGGCGAAGATGCAAGCTGCGGCACACAGGCACAGTGTGGGCAGCATTCAGACTTCGAGAAAACAGTACTTTACCACTCTCCTGCCTTTTCCATGGTTATTCTATTGGAAAAGAACGAGTTTTGGACAACTACCTTTCATTCTTGCCAAACTCTTTGCAGACCCCCGTGCAAGCTTTAGAACAAGATTTTGGATGTTTTCTTTCCTGGCAGAGTTTCTCCTTGCAAGATATGCTGGAAAAGCTTTTTGCTGAGTGTAGAGCGGCAAGACACGCAGAAGACGCAGATACGCAGCTCTCCGAAGCTAAGTGCCGGTCCCGGGCTTCTTTCGGCACAAACCGCTCTCAGGAGCTCCCTGCGCTCGCCACAATGCTCTGTGTGCGAAGAAGCCGCTTCTTCGCCTCCGGGAGAATCGGCGAGCGGCAGCTTCCCAAAGGCGATGATGCAAGCTGCGGCACACAGGCACAGTGTGGGCAGCCTTCAGACTTAGAGAAAACAGTACTTTACCACTCTCCTGCCTTTTCCATGGTTATTCTATTGGAAAAGAACGAGTTTTGGACAACTACCTTTCATTCTTGCCAAACTCTTTGCAGACCCCCGTGCAAGCTTTAGAACAAGATTTTGGATGTTTTCTTTCCTGGCAGAGTTTCTCCTTGCAAGATATGCTGGAAAAGCTTTTTGCTGAGTGTAGAGCGGCAAGACACGCAGAAGACGCAGATACGCAGCTCTCCGAAGCTAAGTGCCGGTCCCGGGCTTCTTTCGGCACAAACCGCTCTCAGGAGCTCCCTGCGCTCGCCACAATGCTCTGTGTGCGAAGAAGCCACTTCTTCGCCTCCGGGAGAATCGGCGAGCGGCAGCTTCCCAAAGGCGAAGATGCAAGCTGCAGCACACAGGCACAGTGTGGGCAGCATTCAGACTTAGAGAAAACAGTACTTTACCACTCTCCTGCCTTTTCCATGGTTATTCTATTGGAAAAGAACGAGTTTTGGACAACTACCTTTCATTCTTGCCAAACTCTTTGCAGACCCCCGTGCAAGCTTTAGAACAAGATTTTGGATGTTTTCTTTCCTGGCAGAGTTTCTCCTTGCAAGATATGGTGGAAAAGCTTTTTGCTGAGTGTAGAGCGGCAAGACACGCAGAAGACGCAGATACGCAGCTCTCCGAAGCTAAGTGCCGGTCCCGGGCTTCTTTCGGCACAAACCGCTCTCAGGAGCTCCCTGCGCTCGCCACAATGCTCTGTGTGCGAAGAAGCCGCTTCTTCGCCTCCGGGAGAATCGGCGAGCGGCAGCTTCCCAAAGGCGAAGATGCAAGCTGCAGCACACAGGCACAGTGTGGGCAGCATTCAGACTCAGAGAAAATAGTACTTTACCACTCTCCTGCCTTTTCCATGGTTATTCTATTGGAAAAGAACGAGTTTTGGACAACTACCTTTCATTCTTGCCAAACTCTTTGCAGACCCCCGTGCAAGCTTTAGAACAAGATTTTGGATGTTTTCTTTCCTGGCAGAGTTTCTCCTCGCAAGATATGGTGGAAAAGCTTTTTGCTGAGTGTAGAGCGGCAAGACACGCAGAAGACGCAGATACGCAGCTCTCCGAAGCTAAGTGCCGGTCCCGGGCTTCTTTCGGCACAAACCGCTCTCAGGAGCTCCCTGCGCTCGCCACAATGCTCTGTGTGCGAAGAAGCCGCTTCTTCGCCTCCGGGAGAATCGGCGAGCGGCAGCTTCCCAAAGGCGAAGATGCAAGCTGCAGCACACAGGCACAGTGTGGGCAGCATTCAGACTCAGAGAAAACAGTACTTTACCACTCTCCTGCCTTTTCCATGGTTATTCTATTGGAAAAGAACGAGTTTTGGACAACTACCTTTCATTCTTGCCAAACTCTTTGCAGACCCCCGTGCAAGCTTTAGAACAAGATTTTGGATGTTTTCTTTCCTGGCAGAGTTTCTCCTCGCAAGATATGGTGGAAAAGCTTTTTGCTGAGTGTAGAGCGGCAAGACACGCAGAAGACGCAGATACGCAGCTCTCCGAAGCTAAGTGCCGGTCCCGGGCTTCTTTCGGCACAAACCGCTCTCAGGAGCTCCCTGCGCTCGCCACAATGCTCTGTGTGCGAAGAAGCCGCTTCTTCGCCTCCGGGAGAATCGGCGAGCGGCAGCTTCCCAAAGGCGAAGATGCAAGCTGCGGCACACAGGCACAGTGTGGGCAGCATTCAGACTCAGAGAAAACAGTACTTTACCACTCTCCTGCCTTTTCCATGGTTATTCTATTGGAAAAGAACGAGTTTTGGACAACTACCTTTCATTCTTGCCAAACTCTTTGCAGACCCCCGTGCAAGCTTTAGAAGAAGATTTTGGATGTTTTCTTTCCTGGCAGAGTTTCTCCTTGCAAGATATGGTGGAAAAGCTTTTTGCTGAGTGTAGAGCGGCAAGACACGCAGAAGACGCAGATACGCAGCTCTCCGAAGCTAAGTGCCGGTCCCGGGCTTCTTTCGGCACAAACCGCTCTCAGGAGCTCCCTGCGCTCGCCACAATGCTCTGTGTGCGAAGAAGCCGCTTCTTCGCCTCCGGGAGAATCGGCGAGCGGCAGCTTCCCAAAGGCGATGATGCAAGCTGCAGCACACAGGCACAGTGTGGGCAGCATTCAGACTCAGAGAAAACAGTACTTTACCACTCTCCTGCCTTTTCCATGGTTATTCTATTGGAAAAGAACGAGTTTTGGACAACTACCTTTCATTCTTGCCAAACTCTTTGCAGACCCCCGTGCAAGCTTTAGAACAAGATTTTGGATGTTTTCTTTCCTGGCAGAGTTTCTCCTTGCAAGATATGCTGGAAAAGCTTTTTGCTGAGTGTAGAGCGGCAAGACACGCAGAAGACGCAGATACGCAGCTCTCCGAAGCTAAGTGCCGGTCCCGGGCTTCTTTCGGCACAAACCGCTCTCAGGAGCTCCCTGCGCTCGCCACAATGCTCTGTGTGCGAAGAAGCCGCTTCTTCGCCTCCGGGAGAATCGGCGAGCGGCAGCTTCCCAAAGGCGAAGATGCAAGCTGCGGCACACAGGCACAGTGTGGGCAGCATTCAGACTCAGAGAAAACAGTACTTTACCACTCTCCTGCCTTTTCCATGGTTATTCTATTGGAAAAGAACGAGTTTTGGACAACTACCTTTCATTCTTGCCAAACTCTTTGCAGACCCCCGTGCAAGCTTTAGAACAAGATTTTGCATGTTTTCTTTCCTGGCAGAGTTTCTCCTTGCAAGATATGGTGGAAAAGCTTTTTGCTGAGTGTAGAGCGGCAAGACACGCAGAAGACGCAGATACGCAGCTCTCCGAAGCTAAGTGCCGGTCCCGGGCTTCTTTCGGCACAAACCGCTCTCAGGAGCTCCCTGCGCTCGCCACAATGCTCTGTGTGCGAAGAAGCCGCTTCTTCGCCTCCGGGAGAATCGGCGAGCGGCAGCTTCCCAAAGGCGAAGATGCAAGCTGCAGCACACAGGCACAGTGTGGGCAGCATTCAGACTTAGAGAAAACAGTACTTTACCACTCTCCTGCCTTTTCCATGGTTATTCTATTGGAAAAGAACGAGTTTTGGACAACTACCTTTCATTCTTGCCAAACTCTTTGCAGACCCCCGTGCAAGCTTTAGAACAAGATTTTGGATGTTTTCTTTCCTGGCAGAGTTTCTCCTCGCAAGATATGGTGGAAAAGCTTTTTGCTGAGTGTAGAGCGGCAAGACACGCAGAAGACGCAGATACGCAGCTCTCCGAAGCTAAGTGCCGGTCCCGGGCTTCTTTCGGCACAAACCGCTCTCAGGAGCTCCCTGCGCTCGCCACAATGCTCTGTGTGCGAAGAAGCCGCTTCTTCGCCTGCGGGAGAATCGGCGAGCGGCAGCTTCCCAAAGGCGAAGATGCAAGCTGCAGCACACAGGCACAGTGTGGGCAGCCTTCAGACTCAGAGAAAACAGTACTTTACCACTCTCCTGCCTTTTCCATGGTTATTCTATTGGAAAAGAACGAGTTTTGGACAACTACCTTTCATTCTTGCCAAACTCTTTGCAGACCCCCGTGCAAGCTTTAGAACAAGATTTTGGATGTTTTCTTTCCTGGCAGAGTTTCTCCTTGCAAGATATGCTGGAAAAGCTTTTTGCTGAGTGTAGAGCGGCAAGACACGCAGAAGACGCAGATACGCAGCTCTCCGAAGCTAAGTGCCGGTCCCGGGCTTCTTTCGGCACAAACCGCTCTCAGGAGCTCCCTGCGCTCGCCACAATGCTCTGTGTGCGAAGAAGCCGCTTCTTCGCCTCCGGGAGAATCGGCGAGCGGCAGCTTCCCAAAGGCGAAGATGCAAGCTGCAGCACACAGGCACAGTGTGGGCAGCATTCAGACTTTGAGAAAACAGTACTTTACCACTCTCCTGCCTTTTCCATGGTTATTCTATTGGAAAAGAACGAGTTTTGGACAACTACCTTTCATTCTTGCCAAACTCTTTGCAGACCCCCGTGCAAGCTTTAGAACAAGATTTTGGATGTTTTCTTTCCTGGCAGAGTTTCTCCTCGCAAGATATGGTGGAAAAGCTTTTTGCTGAGTGTAGAGCGGCAAGACACGCAGAAGACGCAGATACGCAGCTCTCCGAAGCTAAGTGCCGGTCCCGGGCTTCTTTCGGCACAAACCGCTCTCAGGAGCTCCCTGCGCTCGCCACAATGCTCTGTGTGCGAAGAAGCCGCTTCTTCGCCTCCGGGAGAATCGGCGAGCGGCAGCTTCCCAAAGGCGAAGATGCAAGCTGCAGCACACAGGCACAGTGTGGGCAGCCTTCAGACTCAGAGAAAACAGTACTTTACCACTCTCCCGCCTTTTCCATGGTTATTCTATTGGAAAAGAACGAGTTTTGGACAACTACCTTTCATTCTTGCCAAACTCTTTGCAGACCCCCGTGCAAGCTTTAGAACAAGATTTTGCATGTTTTCTTTCCTGGCAGAGTTTCTCCTTGCAAGATATGCTGGAAAAGCTTTTTGCTGAGTGTAGAGCGGCAAGACACGCAGAAGACGCAGATACGCAGCTCTCCGAAGCTAAGTGCCGGTCCCGGGCTTCTTTCGGCACAAACCGCTCTCAGGAGCTCCCTGCGCTCGCCACAATGCTCTGTGTGCGAAGAAGCCGCTTCTTCGCCTCCGGGAGAATCGGCGAGCGGCAGCTTCCCAAAGGCGAAGATGCAAGCTGCAGCACACAGGCACAGTGTGGGCAGCCTTCAGACTTAGAGAAAACAGTACTTTACCACTCTCCCGCCTTTTCCATGGTTATTCTATTGGAAAAGAACGAGTTTTGGACAACTACCTTTCATTCTTGCCAAACTCTTTGCAGACCCCCGTGCAAGCTTTAGAACAAGATTTTGGATGTTTTCTTTCCTGGCAGAGTTTCTCCTCGCAAGATATGGTGGAAAAGCTTTTTGCTGAGTGTAGAGCGGCAAGACACGCAGAAGACGCAGATACGCAGCTCTCCGAAGCTAAGTGCCGGTCCCGGGCTTCTTTCGGCACAAACCGCTCTCAGGAGCTCCCTGCGCTCGCCACAATGCTCTGTGTGCGAAGAAGCCGCTTCTTCGCCTCCGGGAGAATCGGCGAGCGGCAGCTTCCCAAAGGCGAAGATGCAAGCTGCAGCACACAGGCACAGTGTGGGCAGCATTCAGACTTAGAGAAAACAGTACTTTACCACTCTCCTGCCTTTTCCATGGTTATTCTATTGGAAAAGAACGAGTTTTGGACAACTACCTTTCATTCTTGCCAAACTCTTTGCAGACCCCCGTGCAAACTTTAGAACAAGATTTTGGATGTTTTCTTTCCTGGCAGAGTTTCTCCTTGCAAGATATGGTGGAAAAGCTTTTTGCTGAGTGTAGAGCGGCAAGACACGCAGAAGACGCAGATACGCAGCTCTCCGAAGCTAAGTGCCGGTCCCGGGCTTCTTTCGGCACAAACCGCTCTCAGGAGCTCCCTGCGCTCGCCACAATGCTCTGTGTGCGAAGAAGCCGCTTCTTCGCCTGCGGGAGAATCGGCGAGCGGCAGCTTCCCAAAGGCGAAGATGCAAGCTGCAGCACACAGGCACAGTGTGGGCAGCATTCAGACTCAGAGAAAACAGTACTTTACCACTCTCCTGCCTTTTCCATGGTTATTCTATTGGAAAAGAACGAGTTTTGGACAACTACCTTTCATTCTTGCCAAACTCTTTGCAGACCCCCGTGCAAGCTTTAGAACAAGATTTTGGATGTTTTCTTTCCTGGCAGAGTTTCTCCTCGCAAGATATGGTGGAAAAGCTTTTTGCTGAGTGTAGAGCGGCAAGACACGCAGAAGACGCAGATACGCAGCTCTCCGAAGCTAAGTGCCGGTCCCGGGCTTCTTTCGGCACAAACCGCTCTCAGGAGCTCCCTGCGCTCGCCACAATGCTCTGTGTGCGAAGAAGCCGCTTCTTCGCCTCCGGGAGAATCGGCGAGCGGCAGCTTCCCAAAGGCGAAGATGCAAGCTGCAGCACACAGGCACAGTGTGGGCAGCATTCAGACTCAGAGAAAACAGTACTTTACCACTCTCCTGCCTTTTCCATGGTTATTCTATTGGAAAAGAACGAGTTTTGGACAACTACCTTTCATTCTTGCCAAACTCTTTGCAGACCCCCGTGCAAGCTTTAGAACAAGATTTTGGATGTTTTCTTTCCTGGCAGAGTTTCTCCTTGCAAGATATGCTGGAAAAGCTTTTTGCTGAGTGTAGAGCGGCAAGACACGCAGAAGACGCAGATACGCAGCTCTCCGAAGCTAAGTGCCGGTCCCGGGCTTCTTTCGGCACAAACCGCTCTCAGGAGCCCTGCGCTCGCCACAATGCTCTGTGTGCGAAGAAGCCGCTTCTTCGCCTCCGGGAGAATCGGCGAGCGGCAGCTTCCCAAAGGCGAAGATGCAAGCTGCGGCACACAGGCACAGTGTGGGCAGCATTCAGACTCAGAGAAAACAGTACTTTACCACTCTCCTGCCTTTTCCATGGTTATTCTATTGGAAAAGAACGAGTTTTGGACAACTACCTTTCATTCTTGCCAAACTCTTTGCAGACCCCCGTGCAAGCTTTAGAACAAGATTTTGGATGTTTTCTTTCCTGGCAGAGTTTCTCCTTGCAAGATATGCTGGAAAAGCTTTTTGCTGAGTGTAGAGCGGCAAGACACGCAGAAGACGCAGATACGCAGCTCTCCGAAGCTAAGTGCCGGTCCCGGGCTTCTTTCGGCACAAACCGCTCTCAGGAGCTCCCTGCGCTCGCCACAATGCTCTGTGTGCGAAGAAGCCGCTTCTTCGCCTGCGGGAGAATCGGCGAGCGGCAGCTTCCCAAAGGCGAAGATGCAAGCTGCGGCACACAGGCACAGTGTGGGCAGCCTTCAGACTCAGAGAAAACAGTACTTTACCACTCTCCTGCCTTTTCCATGGTTATTCTATTGGAAAAGAACGAGTTTTGGACAACTACCTTTCATTCTTGCCAAACTCTTTGCAGACCCCCGTGCAAGCTTTAGAACAAGATTTTGGATGTTTTCTTTCCTGGCAGAGTTTCTCCTTGCAAGATATGCTGGAAAAGCTTTTTGCTGAGTGTAGAGCGGCAAGACACGCAGAAGACGCAGATACGCAGCTCTCCGAAGCTAAGTGCCGGTCCCGGGCTTCTTTCGGCACAAACCGCTCTCAGGAGCTCCCTGCGCTCGCCACAATGCTCTGTGTGCGAAGAAGCCGCTTCTTCGCCTGCGGGAGAATCGGCGAGCGGCAGCTTCCCAAAGGCGAAGATGCAAGCTGCAGCACACAGGCACAGTGTGGGCAGCATTCAGACTTAGAGAAAACAGTACTTTACCACTCTCCTGCCTTTTCCATGGTTATTCTATTGGAAAAGAACGAGTTTTGGACAACTACCTTTCATTCTTGCCAAACTCTTTGCAGACCCCCGTGCAAACTTTAGAACAAGATTTTGGATGTTTTCTTTCCTGGCAGAGTTTCTCCTTGCAAGATATGGTGGAAAAGCTTTTGGCTGAGTGTAGAGCGGCAAGACACGCAGAAGACGCAGATACGCAGCTCTCCGAAGCTAAGTGCCGGTCCCGGGCTTCTTTCGGCACAAACCGCTCTCAGGAGCTCCCTGCGCTCGCCACAATGCTCTGTGTGCGAAGAAGCCGCTTCTTCGCCTGCGGGAGAATCGGCGAGCGGCAGCTTCCCAAAGGCGAAGATGCAAGCTGCAGCACACAGGCACAGTGTGGGCAGCATTCAGACTCAGAGAAAACAGTACTTTACCACTCTCCTGCCTTTTCCATGGTTATTCTATTGGAAAAGAACGAGTTTTGGACAACTACCTTTCATTCTTGCCAAACTCTTTGCAGACCCCCGTGCAAGCTTTAGAACAAGATTTTGGATGTTTTCTTTCCTGGCAGAGTTTCTCCTCGCAAGATATGGTGGAAAAGCTTTTTGCTGAGTGTAGAGCGGCAAGACACGCAGAAGACGCAGATACGCAGCTCTCCGAAGCTAAGTGCCGGTCCCGGGCTTCTTTCGGCACAAACCGCTCTCAGGAGCTCCCTGCGCTCGCCACAATGCTCTGTGTGCGAAGAAGCCGCTTCTTCGCCTCCGGGAGAATCGGCGAGCGGCAGCTTCCCAAAGGCGAAGATGCAAGCTGCAGCACACAGGCACAGTGTGGGCAGCATTCAGACTCAGAGAAAACAGTACTTTACCACTCTCCTGCCTTTTCCATGGTTATTCTATTGGAAAAGAACGAGTTTTGGACAACTACCTTTCATTCTTGCCAAACTCTTTGCAGACCCCCGTGCAAGCTTTAGAACAAGATTTTGCATGTTTTCTTTCCTGGCAGAGTTTCTCCTCGCAAGATATGGTGGAAAAGCTTTTTGCTGAGTGTAGAGCGGCAAGACACGCAGAAGACGCAGATACGCAGCTCTCCGAAGCTAAGTGCCGGTCCCGGGCTTCTTTCGGCACAAACCGCTCTCAGGAGCTCCCTGCGCTCGCCACAATGCTCTGTGTGCGAAGAAGCCGCTTCTTCGCCTGCGGGAGAATCGGCGAGCGGCAGCTTCCCAAAGGCGAAGATGCAAGCTGCGGCACACAGGCACAGTGTGGGCAGCATTCAGACTCAGAGAAAACAGTACTTTACCACTCTCCTGCCTTTTCCATGGTTATTCTATTGGAAAAGAACGAGTTTTGGACAACTACCTTTCATTCTTGCCAAACTCTTTGCAGACCCCCGTGCAAGCTTTAGAACAAGATTTTGGATGTTTTCTTTCCTGGCAGAGTTTCTCCTTGCAAGATATGCTGGAAAAGCTTTTTGCTGAGTGTAGAGCGGCAAGACACGCAGAAGACGCAGATACGCAGCTCTCCGAAGCTAAGTGCCGGTCCCGGGCTTCTTTCGGCACAAACCGCTCTCAGGAGCTCCCTGCGCTCGCCACAATGCTCTGTGTGCGAAGAAGCCGCTTCTTCGCCTGCGGGAGAATCGGCGAGCGGCAGCTTCCCAAAGGCGAAGATGCAAGCTGCGGCACACAGGCACAGTGTGGGCAGCCTTCAGACTCAGAGAAAACAGTACTTTACCACTCTCCTGCCTTTTCCATGGTTATTCTATTGGAAAAGAACGAGTTTTGGACAACTACCTTTCATTCTTGCCAAACTCTTTGCAGACCCCCGTGCAAGCTTTAGAACAAGATTTTGGATGTTTTCTTTCCTGGCAGAGTTTCTCCTTGCAAGATATGCTGGAAAAGCTTTTTGCTGAGTGTAGAGCGGCAAGACACGCAGAAGACGCAGATACGCAGCTCTCCGAAGCTAAGTGCCGGTCCCGGGCTTCTTTCGGCACAAACCGCTCTCAGGAGCTCCCTGCGCTCGCCACAATGCTCTGTGTGCGAAGAAGCCGCTTCTTCGCCTGCGGGAGAATCGGCGAGCGGCAGCTTCCCAAAGGCGAAGATGCAAGCTGCGGCACACAGGCACAGTGTGGGCAGCCTTCAGACTTAGAGAAAACAGTACTTTACCACTCTCCTGCCTTTTCCATGGTTATTCTATTGGAAAAGAACGAGTTTTGGACAACTACCTTTCATTCTTGCCAAACTCTTTGCAGACCCCCGTGCAAGCTTTAGAACAAGATTTTGGATGTTTTCTTTCCTGGCAGAGTTTCTCCTTGCAAGATATGGTGGAAAAGCTTTTGGCTGAGTGTAGAGCGGCAAGACACGCAGAAGACGCAGATACGCAGCTCTCCGAAGCTAAGTGCCGGTCCCGGGCTTCTTTCGGCACAAACCGCTCTCAGGAGCTCCCTGCGCTCGCCACAATGCTCTGTGTGCGAAGAAGCCGCTTCTTCGCCTCCGGGAGAATCGGCGAGCGGCAGCTTCCCAAAGGCGAAGATGCAAGCTGCAGCACACAGGCACAGTGTGGGCAGCCTTCAGACTTAGAGAAAACAGTACTTTACCACTCTCCTGCCTTTTCCATGGTTATTCTATTGGAAAAGAACGAGTTTTGGACAACTACCTTTCATTCTTGCCAAACTCTTTGCAGACCCCCGTGCAAGCTTTAGAACAAGATTTTGGATGTTTTCTTTCCTGGCAGAGTTTCTCCTTGCAAGATATGGTGGAAAAGCTTTTTGCTGAGTGTAGAGCGGCAAGACACGCAGAAGACGCAGATACGCAGCTCTCCGAAGCTAAGTGCCGGTCCCGGGCTTCTTTCGGCACAAACCGCTCTCAGGAGCTCCCTGCGCTCGCCACAATGCTCTGTGTGCGAAGAAGCCGCTTCTTCGCCTGCGGGAGAATCGGCGAGCGGCAGCTTCCCAAAGGCGAAGATGCAAGCTGCAGCACACAGGCACAGTGTGGGCAGCCTTCAGACTTAGAGAAAACAGTACTTTACCACTCTCCTGCCTTTTCCATGGTTATTCTATTGGAAAAGAACGAGTTTTGGCCAACTACCTTTCATTCTTGCCAAACTCTTTGCAGACCCCCGTGCAAGCTTTAGAACAAGATTTTGGATGTTTTCTTTCCTGGCAGAGTTTCTCCTTGCAAGATATGGTGGAAAAGCTTTTTGCTGAGTGTAGAGCGGCAAGACACGCAGAAGACGCAGATACGCAGCTCTCCGAAGCTAAGTGCCGGTCCCGGGCTTCTTTCGGCACAAACCGCTCTCAGGAGCTCCCTGCGCTCGCCACAATGCTCTGTGTGCGAAGAAGCCGCTTCTTCGCCTGCGGGAGAATCGGCGAGCGGCAGCTTCCCAAAGGCGAAGATGCAAGCTGCAGCACACAGGCACAGTGTGGGCAGCCTTCAGACTTAGAGAAAACAGTACTTTACCACTCTCCTGCCTTTTCCATGGTTATTCTATTGGAAAAGAACGAGTTTTGGACAACTACCTTTCATTCTTGCCAAACTCTTTGCAGACCCCCGTGCAAGCTTTAGAAGAAGATTTTGGATGTTTTCTTTCCTGGCAGAGTTTCTCCTTGCAAGATATGGTGGAAAAGCTTTTTGCTGAGTGTAGAGCGGCAAGACACGCAGAAGACGCAGATACGCAGCTCTCCGAAGCTAAGTGCCGGTCCCGGGCTTCTTTCGGCACAAACCGCTCTCAGGAGCTCCCTGCGCTCGCCACAATGCTCTGTGTGCGAAGAAGCCGCTTCTTCGCCTCCGGGAGAATCGGCGAGCGGCAGCTTCCCAAAGGCGAAGATGCAAGCTGCAGCACACAGGCACAGTGTGGGCAGCCTTCAGACTTAGAGAAAACAGTACTTTACCACTCTCCTGCCTTTTCCATGGTTATTCTATTGGAAAAGAACGAGTTTTGGACAACTACCTTTCATTCTTGCCAAACTCTTTGCAGACCCCCGTGCAAGCTTTAGAACAAGATTTTGGATGTTTTCTTTCCTGGCAGAGTTTCTCCTTGCAAGATATGCTGGAAAAGCTTTTTGCTGAGTGTAGAGCGGCAAGACACGCAGAAGACGCAGATACGCAGCTCTCCGAAGCTAAGTGCCGGTCCCGGGCTTCTTTCGGCACAAACCGCTCTCAGGAGCTCCCTGCGCTCGCCACAATGCTCTGTGTGCGAAGAAGCCGCTTCTTCGCCTGCGGGAGAATCGGCGAGCGGCAGCTTCCCAAAGGCGAAGATGCAAGCTGCAGCACACAGGCACAGTGTGGGCAGCCTTCAGACTTAGAGAAAACAGTACTTTACCACTCTCCTGCCTTTTCCATGGTTATTCTATTGGAAAAGAACGAGTTTTGGACAACTACCTTTCATTCTTGCCAAACTCTTTGCAGACCCCCGTGCAAGCTTTAGAACAAGATTTTGGATGTTTTCTTTCCTGGCAGAGTTTCTCCTTGCAAGATATGCTGGAAAAGCTTTTTGCTCAGTGTAGAGCGGCAAGACACGCAGAAGACGCAGATACGCAGCTCTCCGAAGCTAAGTGCCGGTCCCGGGCTTCTTTCGGCACAAACCGCTCTCAGGAGCTCCCTGCGCTCGCCACAATGCTCTGTGTGCGAAGAAGCCGCTTCTTCGCCTCCGGGAGAATCGGCGAGCGGCAGCTTCCCAAAGGCGATGATGCAAGCTGCAGCACACAGGCACAGTGTGGGCAGCCTTCAGACTTAGAGAAAACAGTACTTTACCACTCTCCTGCCTTTTCCATGGTTATTCTATTGGAAAAGAACGAGTTTTGGACAACTACCTTTCATTCTTGCCAAACTCTTTGCAGACCCCCGTGCAAGCTTTAGAACAAGATTTTGGATGTTTTCTTTCCTGGCAGAGTTTCTCCTTGCAAGATATGGTGGAAAAGCTTTTTGCTGAGTGTAGAGCGGCAAGACACGCAGAAGACGCAGATACGCAGCTCTCCGAAGCTAAGTGCCGGTCCCGGGCTTCTTTCGGCACAAACCGCTCTCAGGAGCTCCCTGCGCTCGCCACAATGCTCTGTGTGCGAAGAAGCCACTTCTTCGCCTCCGGGAGAATCGGCGAGCGGCAGCTTCCCAAAGGCGAAGATGCAAGCTGCAGCACACAGGCACAGTGTGGGCAGCATTCAGACTTAGAGAAAACAGTACTTTACCACTCTCCTGCCTTTTCCATGGTTATTCTATTGGAAAAGAACGAGTTTTGGACAACTACCTTTCATTCTTGCCAAACTCTTTGCAGACCCCCGTGCAAGCTTTAGAACAAGATTTTGGATGTTTTCTTTCCTGGCAGAGTTTCTCCTTGCAAGATATGGTGGAAAAGCTTTTTGCTGAGTGTAGAGCGGCAAGACACGCAGAAGACGCAGATACGCAGCTCTCCGAAGCTAAGTGCCGGTCCCGGGCTTCTTTCGGCACAAACCGCTCTCAGGAGCTCCCTGCGCTCGCCACAATGCTCTGTGTGCGAAGAAGCCGCTTCTTCGCCTGCGGGAGAATCGGCGAGCGGCAGCTTCCCAAAGGCGAAGATGCAAGCTGCAGCACACAGGCACAGTGTGGGCAGCATTCAGACTTAGAGAAAACAGTACTTTACCACTCTCCTGCCTTTTCCATGGTTATTCTATTGGAAAAGAACGAGTTTTGGACAACTACCTTTCATTCTTGCCAAACTCTTTGCAGACCCCCGTGCAAGCTTTAGAACAAGATTTTGGATGTTTTCTTTCCTGGCAGAGTTTCTCCTTGCAAGATATGGTGGAAAAGCTTTTGGCTGAGTGTAGAGCGGCAAGACACGCAGAAGACGCAGATACGCAGCTCTCCGAAGCTAAGTGCCGGTCCCGGGCTTCTTTCGGCACAAACCGCTCTCAGGAGCTCCCTGCGCTCGCCACAATGCTCTGTGTGCGAAGAAGCCGCTTCTTCGCCTCCGGGAGAATCGGCGAGCGGCAGCTTCCCAAAGGCGAAGATGCAAGCTGCAGCACACAGGCACAGTGTGGGCCGCATTCAGACTCAGAGAAAACAGTACTTTACCACTCTCCTGCCTTTTCCATGGTTATTCTATTGGAAAAGAACGAGTTTTGGACAACTACCTTTCATTCTTGCCAAACTCTTTGCAGACCCCCGTGCAAGCTTTAGAACAAGATTTTGGATGTTTTCTTTCCTGGCAGAGTTTCTCCTTGCAAGATATGGTGGAAAAGCTTTTTGCTGAGTGTAGAGCGGCAAGACACGCAGAAGACGCAGATACGCAGCTCTCCGAAGCTAAGTGCCGGTCCCGGGCTTCTTTCGGCACAAACCGCTCTCAGGAGCTCCCTGCGCTCGCCACAATGCTCTGTGTGCGAAGAAGCCGCTTCTTCGCCTCCGGGAGAATCGGCGAGCGGCAGCTTCCCAAAGGCGAAGATGCAAGCTGCAGCACACAGGCACAGTGTGGGCAGCCTTCAGACTTAGAGAAAACAGTACTTTACCACTCTCCTGCCTTTTCCATGGTTATTCTATTGGAAAAGAACGAGGTTTGGACAACTACCTTTCATTCTTGCCAAACTCTTTGCAGACCCCCGTGCAAGCTTTAGAACAAGATTTTGGATGTTTTCTTTCCTGGCAGAGTTTCTCCTTGCAAGATATGCTGGAAAAGCTTTTTGCTGAGTGTAGAGCGGCAAGACACGCAGAAGACGCAGATACGCAGCTCTCCGAAGCTAAGTGCCGGTCCCGGGCTTCTTTCGGCACAAACCGCTCTCAGGAGCTCCCTGCGCTCGCCACAATGCTCTGTGTGCGAAGAAGCCGCTTCTTCGCCTCCGGGAGAATCGGCGAGCGGCAGCTTCCCAAAGGCGATGATGCAAGCTGCAGCACACAGGCACAGTGTGGGCAGCCTTCAGACTTAGAGAAAACGGTACTTTACCACTCTCCTGCCTTTTCCATGGTTATTCTATTGGAAAAGAACGAGTTTTGGACAACTACCTTTCATTCTTGCCAAACTCTTTGCAGACCCCCGTGCAAGCTTTAGAACAAGATTTTGGATGTTTTCTTTCCTGGCAGAGTTTCTCCTTGCAAGATATGCTGGAAAAGCTTTTTGCTGAGTGTAGAGCGGCAAGACACGCAGAAGACGCAGATACGCAGCTCTCCGAAGCTAAGTGCCGGTGCCGGGCTTCTTTCGGCACAAACCGCTCTCAGGAGCTCCCTGCGCTCGCCACAATGCTCTGTGTGCGAAGAAGCCGCTTCTTCGCCTCCGGGAGAATCGGCGAGCGGCAGCTTCCCAAAGGCGAAGATGCAAGCTGCAGCACACAGGCACAGTGTGGGCAGCATTCAGACTTCGAGAAAACAGTACTTTACCACTCTCCTGCCTTTTCCATGGTTATTCTATTGGAAAAGAACGAGTTTTGGACAACTACCTTTCATTCTTGCCAAACTCTTTGCAGACCCCCGTGCAAGCTTTAGAACAAGATTTTGGATGTTTTCTTTCCTGGCAGAGTTTCTCCTTGCAAGATATGCTGGAAAAGCTTTTTGCTGAGTGTAGAGCGGCAAGACACGCAGAAGACGCAGATACGCAGCTCTCCGAAGCTAAGTGCCGGTCCCGGGCTTCTTTCGGCACAAACCGCTCTCAGGAGCTCCCTGCGCTCGCCACAATGCTCTGTGTGCGAAGAAGCCGCTTCTTCGCCTCCGGGAGAATCGGCGAGCGGCAGCTTCCCAAAGGCGATGATGCAAGCTGCAGCACACAGGCACAGTGTGGGCAGCCTTCAGACTTAGAGAAAACAGTACTTTACCACTCTCCTGCCTTTTCCATGGTTATTCTATTGGAAAAGAACGAGTTTTGGACAACTACCTTTCATTCTTGCCAAACTCTTTGCAGACCCCCGTGCAAGCTTTAGAACAAGATTTTGGATGTTTTCTTTCCTGGCAGAGTTTCTCCTTGCAAGATATGGTGGAAAAGCTTTTTGCTGATTGTAGAGCGGCAAGACACGCAGAAGACGCAGATACGCAGCTCTCCGAAGCTAAGTGCCGGTCCCGGGCTTCTTTCGGCACAAACCGCTCTCAGGAGCTCCCTGCGCTCGCCACAATGCTCTGTGTGCGAAGAAGCCACTTCTTCGCCTCCGGGAGAATCGGCGAGCGGCAGCTTCCCAAAGGCGAAGATGCAAGCTGCAGCACACAGGCACAGTGTGGGCAGCCTTCAGACTTAGAGAAAACAGTACTTTACCACTCTCCTGCCTTTTCCATGGTTATTCTATTGGAAAAGAACGAGTTTTGGACAACTACCTTTCATTCTTGCCAAACTCTTTGCAGACCTCCGTGCAAGCTTTAGAACAAGATTTTGGATGTTTTCTTTCCTGGCAGAGTTTCTCCTTGCAAGATATGCTGGAAAAGCTTTTTGCTGAGTGTAGAGCGGCAAGACACGCAGAAGACGCAGATACGCAGCTCTCCGAAGCTAAGTGCCGGTCCCGGGCTTCTTTCGGCACAAACCGCTCTCAGGAGCTCCCTGCGCTCGCCACAATGCTCTGTGTGCGAAGAAGCCGCTTCTTCGCCTGCGGGAGAATCGGCGAGCGGCAGCTTCCCAAAGGCGAAGATGCAAGCTGCAGCACACAGGCACAGTGTGGGCAGCCTTCAGACTCAGAGAAAACAGTACTTTACCACTCTCCTGCCTTTTCCATGGTTATTCTATTGGAAAAGAACGAGTTTTGGACAACTACCTTTCATTCTTGCCAAACTCTTTGCAGACCCCCGTGCAAGCTTTAGAACAAGATTTTGGATGTTTTCTTTCCTGGCAGAGTTTCTCCTTGCAAGATATGCTGGAAAAGCTTTTTGCTGAGTGTAGAGCGGCAAGACACGCAGAAGACGCAGATACGCAGCTCTCCGAAGCTAAGTGCCGGTCCCGGGCTTCTTTCGGCACAAACCGCTCTCAGGAGCTCCCTGCGCTCGCCACAATGCTCTGTGTGCGAAGAAGCCGCTTCTTCGCCTCCGGGAGAATCGGCGAGCGGCAGCTTCCCAAAGGCGAAGATGCAAGCTGCAGCACACAGGCACAGTGTGGGCAGCATTCAGACTTTGAGAAAACAGTACTTTACCACTCTCCTGCCTTTTCCATGGTTATTCTATTGGAAAAGAACGAGTTTTGGACAACTACCTTTCATTCTTGCCAAACTCTTTGCAGACCCCCGTGCAAGCTTTAGAACAAGATTTTGGATGTTTTCTTTCCTGGCAGAGTTTCTCCTCGCAAGATATGGTGGAAAAGCTTTTTGCTGAGTGTAGAGCGGCAAGACACGCAGAAGACGCAGATACGCAGCTCTCCGAAGCTAAGTGCCGGTCCCGGGCTTCTTTCGGCACAAACCGCTCTCAGGAGCTCCCTGCGCTCGCCACAATGCTCTGTGTGCGAAGAAGCCGCTTCTTCGCCTCCGGGAGAATCGGCGAGCGGCAGCTTCCCAAAGGCGAAGATGCAAGCTGCAGCACACAGGCACAGTGTGGGCAGCCTTCAGACTCAGAGAAAACAGTACTTTACCACTCTCCCGCCTTTTCCATGGTTATTCTATTGGAAAAGAACGAGTTTTGGACAACTACCTTTCATTCTTGCCAAACTCTTTGCAGACCCCCGTGCAAGCTTTAGAACAAGATTTTGCATGTTTTCTTTCCTGGCAGAGTTTCTCCTTGCAAGATATGCTGGAAAAGCTTTTTGCTGAGTGTAGAGCGGCAAGACACGCAGAAGACGCAGATACGCAGCTCTCCGAAGCTAAGTGCCGGTCCCGGGCTTCTTTCGGCACAAACCGCTCTCAGGAGCTCCCTGCGCTCGCCACAATGCTCTGTGTGCGAAGAAGCCGCTTCTTCGCCTCCGGGAGAATCGGCGAGCGGCAGCTTCCCAAAGGCGAAGATGCAAGCTGCAGCACACAGGCACAGTGTGGGCAGCCTTCAGACTTAGAGAAAACAGTACTTTACCACTCTCCCGCCTTTTCCATGGTTATTCTATTGGAAAAGAACGAGTTTTGGACAACTACCTTTCATTCTTGCCAAACTCTTTGCAGACCCCCGTGCAAGCTTTAGAACAAGATTTTGGATGTTTTCTTTCCTGGCAGAGTTTCTCCTCGCAAGATATGGTGGAAAAGCTTTTTGCTGAGTGTAGAGCGGCAAGACACGCAGAAGACGCAGATACGCAGCTCTCCGAAGCTAAGTGCCGGTCCCGGGCTTCTTTCGGCACAAACCGCTCTCAGGAGCTCCCTGCGCTCGCCACAATGCTCTGTGTGCGAAGAAGCCGCTTCTTCGCCTCCGGGAGAATCGGCGAGCGGCAGCTTCCCAAAGGCGAAGATGCAAGCTGCAGCACACAGGCACAGTGTGGGCAGCCTTCAGACTTAGAGAAAACAGTACTTTACCACTCTCCCGCCTTTTCCATGGTTATTCTATTGGAAAAGAACGAGTTTTGGACAACTACCTTTCATTCTTGCCAAACTCTTTGCAGACCCCCGTGCAAGCTTTAGAACAAGATTTTGGATGTTTTCTTTCCTGGCAGAGTTTCTCCTTGCAAGATATGGTGGAAAAGCTTTTTGCTGAGTGTAGAGCGGCAAGACACGCAGAAGACGCAGATACGCAGCTCTCCGAAGCTAAGTGCCGGTCCCGGGCTTCTTTCGGCACAAACCGCTCTCAGGAGCTCCCTGCGCTCGCCACAATGCTCTGTGTGCGAAGAAGCCGCTTCTTCGCCTCCGGGAGAATCGGCGAGCGGCAGCTTCCCAAAGGCGAAGATGCAAGCTGCAGCACACAGGCACAGTGTGGGCAGCATTCAGACTTAGAGAAAACAGTACTTTACCACTCTCCTGCCTTTTCCATGGTTATTCTATTGGAAAAGAACGAGTTTTGGACAACTACCTTTCATTCTTGCCAAACTCTTTGCAGACCCCCGTGCAAACTTTAGAACAAGATTTTGGATGTTTTCTTTCCTGGCAGAGTTTCTCCTTGCAAGATATGGTGGAAAAGCTTTTTGCTGAGTGTAGAGCGGCAAGACACGCAGAAGACGCAGATACGCAGCTCTCCGAAGCTAAGTGCCGGTCCCGGGCTTCTTTCGGCACAAACCGCTCTCAGGAGCTCCCTGCGCTCGCCACAATGCTCTGTGTGCGAAGAAGCCGCTTCTTCGCCTGCGGGAGAATCGGCGAGCGGCAGCTTCCCAAAGGCGAAGATGCAAGCTGCAGCACACAGGCACAGTGTGGGCAGCATTCAGACTCAGAGAAAACAGTACTTTACCACTCTCCTGCCTTTTCCATGGTTATTCTATTGGAAAAGAACGAGTTTTGGACAACTACCTTTCATTCTTGCCAAACTCTTTGCAGACCCCCGTGCAAGCTTTAGAACAAGATTTTGGATGTTTTCTTTCCTGGCAGAGTTTCTCCTCGCAAGATATGGTGGAAAAGCTTTTTGCTGAGTGTAGAGCGGCAAGACACGCAGAAGACGCAGATACGCAGCTCTCCGAAGCTAAGTGCCGGTCCCGGGCTTCTTTCGGCACAAACCGCTCTCAGGAGCTCCCTGCGCTCGCCACAATGCTCTGTGTGCGAAGAAGCCGCTTCTTCGCCTCCGGGAGAATCGGCGAGCGGCAGCTTCCCAAAGGCGAAGATGCAAGCTGCGGCACACAGGCACAGTGTGGGCAGCATTCAGACTCAGAGAAAACAGTACTTTACCACTCTCCTGCCTTTTCCATGGTTATTCTATTGGAAAAGAACGAGTTTTGGACAACTACCTTTCATTCTTGCCAAACTCTTTGCACACCCCCGTGCAAGCTTTAGAACAAGATTTTGGATGTTTTCTTTCCTGGCAGAGTTTCTCCTTGCAAGATATGCTGGAAAAGCTTTTTGCTGAGTGTAGAGCGGCAAGACACGCAGAAGACGCAGATACGCAGCTCTCCGAAGCTAAGTGCCGGTCCCGGGCTTCTTTCGGCACAAACCGCTCTCAGGAGCTCCCTGCGCTCGCCACAATGCTCTGTGTGCGAAGAAGCCGCTTCTTCGCCTGCGGGAGAATCGGCGAGCGGCAGCTTCCCAAAGGCGAAGATGCAAGCTGCGGCACACAGGCACAGTGTGGGCAGCCTTCAGACTCAGAGAAAACAGTACTTTACCACTCTCCTGCCTTTTCCATGGTTATTCTATTGGAAAAGAACGAGTTTTGGACAACTACCTTTCATTCTTGCCAAACTCTTTGCAGACCCCCGTGCAAGCTTTAGAACAAGATTTTGGATGTTTTCTTTCCTGGCAGAGTTTCTCCTTGCAAGATATGCTGGAAAAGCTTTTTGCTGAGTGTAGAGCGGCAAGACACGCAGAAGACGCAGATACGCAGCTCTCCGAAGCTAAGTGCCGGTCCCGGCTTCTTTCGGCACAAACCGCTCTCAGGAGCTCCCTGCGCTCGCCACAATGCTCTGTGTGCGAAGAAGCCGCTTCTTCGCCTGCGGGAGAATCGGCGAGCGGCAGCTTCCCAAAGGCGAAGATGCAAGCTGCAGCACACAGGCACAGTGTGGGCAGCATTCAGACTTAGAGAAAACAGTACTTTACCACTCTCCTGCCTTTTCCATGGTTATTCTATTGGAAAAGAACGAGTTTTGGACAACTACCTTTCATTCTTGCCAAACTCTTTGCAGACCCCCGTGCAAACTTTAGAACAAGATTTTGGATGTTTTCTTTCCTGGCAGAGTTTCTCCTTGCAAGATATGGTGGAAAAGCTTTTGGCTGAGTGTAGAGCGGCAAGACACGCAGAAGACGCAGATACGCAGCTCTCCGAAGCTAAGTGCCGGTCCCGGGCTTCTTTCGGCACAAACCGCTCTCAGGAGCTCCCTGCGCTCGCCACAATGCTCTGTGTGCGAAGAAGCCGCTTCTTCGCCTCCGGGAGAATCGGCGAGCGGCAGCTTCCCAAAGGCGAAGATGCAAGCTGCAGCACACAGGCACAGTGTGGGCAGCATTCAGACTCAGAGAAAACAGTACTTTACCACTCTCCTGCCTTTTCCATGGTTATTCTATTGGAAAAGAACGAGTTTTGGACAACTACCTTTCATTCTTGCCAAACTCTTTGCAGACCCCCGTGCAAGCTTTAGAACAAGATTTTGGATGTTTTCTTTCCTGGCAGAGTTTCTCCTCGCAAGATATGGTGGAAAAGCTTTTTGCTGAGTGTAGAGCGGCAAGACACGCAGAAGACGCAGATACGCAGCTCTCCGAAGCTAAGTGCCGGTCCCGGGCTTCTTTCGGCACAAACCGCTCTCAGGAGCTCCCTGCGCTCGCCACAATGCTCTGTGTGCGAAGAAGCCGCTTCTTCGCCTCCGGGAGAATCGGCGAGCGGCAGCTTCCCAAAGGCGAAGATGCAAGCTGCAGCACACAGGCACAGTGTGGGCAGCATTCAGACTCAGAGAAAACAGTACTTTACCACTCTCCTGCCTTTTCCATGGTTATTCTATTGGAAAAGAACGAGTTTTGGACAACTACCTTTCATTCTTGCCAAACTCTTTGCAGACCCCCGTGCAAGCTTTAGAACAAGATTTTGCATGTTTTCTTTCCTGGCAGAGTTTCTCCTCGCAAGATATGGTGGAAAAGCTTTTTGCTGAGTGTAGAGCGGCAAGACACGCAGAAGACGCAGATACGCAGCTCTCCGAAGCTAAGTGCCGGTCCCGGGCTTCTTTCGGCACAAACCGCTCTCAGGAGCTCCCTGCGCTCGCCACAATGCTCTGTGTGCGAAGAAGCCGCTTCTTCGCCTGCGGGAGAATCGGCGAGCGGCAGCTTCCCAAAGGCGAAGATGCAAGCTGCGGCACACAGGCACAGTGTGGGCAGCATTCAGACTCAGAGAAAACAGTACTTTACCACTCTCCTGCCTTTTCCATGGTTATTCTATTGGAAAAGAACGAGTTTTGGACAACTACCTTTCATTCTTGCCAAACTCTTTGCAGACCCCCGTGCAAGCTTTAGAACAAGATTTTGGATGTTTTCTTTCCTGGCAGAGTTTCTCCTTGCAAGATATGGTGGAAAAGCTTTTTGCTGAGTGTAGAGCGGCAAGACACGCAGAAGACGCAGATACGCAGCTCTCCGAAGCTAAGTGCCGGTCCCGGGCTTCTTTCGGCACAAACCGCTCTCAGGAGCTCCCTGCGCTCGCCACAATGCTCTGTGTGCGAAGAAGCCGCTTCTTCGCCTGCGGGAGAATCGGCGAGCGGCAGCTTCCCAAAGGCGAAGATGCAAGCTGCAGCACACAGGCACAGTGTGGGCAGCCTTCAGACTTAGAGAAAACAGTACTTTACCACTCTCCTGCCTTTTCCATGGTTATTCTATTGGAAAAGAACGAGTTTTGGACAACTACCTTTCATTCTTGCCAAACTCTTTGCAGACCCCCGTGCAAGCTTTAGAACAAGATTTTGGATGTTTTCTTTCCTGGCAGAGTTTCTCCTTGCAAGATATGGTGGAAAAGCTTTTGGCTGAGTATAGAGCGGCAAGACACGCAGAAGACGCGGATACGCAGCTCTCCGAAGCTAAGTGCCGGTCCCGGGCTTCTTTCGGCACAAACCGCTCTCAGGAGCTCCCTGCGCTCGCCACAATGCTCTGTGTGCGAAGAAGCCGCTTCTTCGCCTGCGGGAGAATCGGCGAGCGGCAGCTTCCCAAAGGCGAAGATGCAAGCTGCAGCACACAGGCACAGTGTGGGCAGCCTTCAGACTTAGAGAAAACAGTACTTTACCACTCTCCTGCCTTTTCCATGGTTATTCTATTGGAAAAGAACGAGTTTTGGACAACTACCTTTCATTCTTGCCAAACTCTTTGCAGACCCCCGTGCAAGCTTTAGAACAAGATTTTGGATGTTTTCTTTCCTGGCAGAGTTTCTCCTTGCAAGATATGGTGGAAAAGCTTTTGGCTGAGTGTAGAGCGGCAAGACACGCAGAAGACGCAGATACGCAGCTCTCCGAAGCTAAGTGCCGGTCCCGGGCTTCTTTCGGCACAAACCGCTCTCAGGAGCTCCCTGCGCTCGCCACAATGCTCTGTGTGCGAAGAAGCCGCTTCTTCGCCTCCGGGAGAATCGGCGAGCGGCAGCTTCCCAAAGGCGAAGATGCAAGCTGCAGCACACAGGCACAGTGTGGGCAGCCTTCAGACTTAGAGAAAACAGTACTTTACCACTCTCCTGCCTTTTCCATGGTTATTCTATTGGAAAAGAACGAGTTTTGGACAACTACCTTTCATTCTTGCCAAACTCTTTGCAGACCCCCGTGCAAGCTTTAGAACAAGATTTTGGATGTTTTCTTTCCTGGCAGAGTTTCTCCTTGCAAGATATGGTGGAAAAGCTTTTGGCTGAGTGTAGAGCGGCAAGACACGCAGAAGACGCAGATACGCAGCTCTCCGAAGCTAAGTGCCGGTCCCGGGCTTCTTTCGGCACAAACCGCTCTCAGGAGCTCCCTGCGCTCGCCACAATGCTCTGTGTGCGAAGAAGCCGCTTCTTCGCCTCCGGGAGAATCGGCGAGCGGCAGCTTCCCAAAGGCGAAGATGCAAGCTGCAGCACACAGGCACAGTGTGGGCAGCCTACAGACTTAGAGAAAACAGTACTTTACCACTCTCCTGCCTTTTCCATGGTTATTCTATTGGAAAAGAACGAGTTTTGGACAACTACCTTTCATTCTTGCCAAACTCTTTGCAGACCCCCGTGCAAGCTTTAGAACAAGTTTTTGGATGTTTTCTTTCCTGGCAGAGTTTCTCCTTGCAAGATATGGTGGAAAAGCTTTTTGCTGAGTGTAGAGCGGCAAGACACGCAGAAGACGCGGATACGCAGCTCTCCGAAGCTAAGTGCCGGTCCCGGGCTTCTTTCGGCACAAACCTCTCTCAGGAGCTC